>NW_010156360.1:0-14227 GCF_000695765.1 Mesitornis unicolor
GTGCCGGGTCCTGCTCTTCTGTCACAATAACTCCATGCAGCCCTACAGGCCTGGGGACAATTGGCTGGAAAACTGCCTGGCAGAAAAGGACCTGGGGGTGGTGGTCAACAGCCAGCAGTGTGCTCAGGTGACCATGGAGGCCAATAGCATCCTGGCTTGTATCAGAAATAGTGTGGCCAGCAGGACACCATATACTTGTGAGGCCACACTTCAAATACTGTGTTCAGTTTTGGGTCCCTCACTACAAGAAAGACATTGAGGTGCTACAACACATCTGAAGAAGGGCAACAAAAGCTATTGAAGAGTCTGGAGAACAAGTCTTATGAGATGTGGCTGAGGAAACTGGAGTTGTTTACTGAGGGAGCTTGGTCTCTTTAGCTTGGAGAAGAGACTGAGGGGTGACCTCATTAATGTTCATAAATTTGTAAAGGAAATTTGTAAATTTGTCAGGAGGAAGGAGCCAGGCTCTTCTCAGTGAAAGCCAATGATAAGGCAAGGGGCAATGGGAGCAAGCTGGTGCATAGGAGGTTCAATCTGAATATGAGGAAAAGCTTTTTTACTTTGAGGGTGACAGAGCACTGGAACAGACTGCCCGGAAAGGTTGTGGAATCTCCTTCCTCGAAGACACTCAAAACCCAACTGGACACATTCCTATGTGACCTAGTCTAGGTGATCCTGCTCTGGCAGGGGGGTTGGACTAGATGATCTTTTGAGGTCCTTCCCAACTCCTAATATTCTGTGATACACAGTAAGAATTTATAAAGCTGACAATATGACTGAGAAATAGCTAGAAAAGAGAATAATACTAGGAAGTCCATTGCCTGAACTCTGAATAACTTATAAAGGTAAAATAGCTAATAGGTATAATAAACTTATATAGATAAAACATTCATGTTGTAATTGCTATATATATATATATATGTAAATTTATGTATACATTCATATACATTATATATAAATATGGCATAAAGGGGCTATATAGGAAGTAACAGTGCTGTTGAAGATTGGAATCTTCATCATATATTATAGTAAATATAATTAACAAATTAAAACATGCATGATAGCTGATGTTTTTTAGTCTGATGACAAAATGTATTAAGAACCAGTTACAACGAATGACTCTGGGTTCTTCAAATTCAGGATTGTTTAAACACCAATATACTTGTGCACAGAGATTGCTGGTGTATGGGACTGAGCTTGCTAGTCCCATTGAAACAAAAGAGGCCTGTATAATAAATCAAGTGTCGAGTCAAAGGTGTGGCTAAAGGAGGGTTGAGGGAGACTGCTCAATGAAAGAAGCAGAACAAGAATACTGTGGAGGGATCGCGGCTTACAAAAACCTGGTGGCCTTTCACTTACGAATGCCATATGTCTGACTGCTGTTGCAACCTGGCTGCCTCTTGAAGGCCATTCCCCTACAAAAGCCTCCCTGCAGCAGGGAAAGCAAGAATTCTCCACCAAAAGGGTTGTCAACCACTGGAACAGGCTGCCCAGGGAAGTGGTGGAGTCACCATCCCTGAAGGTTATTTAAAAGACGTGCAGATGAGGTGCCTAGGGACATGGTTTTGTGGTGGACTTGGCAGTGTTAGGTTAATGGGTGGACTCAACGACCTTGAAAGTCTTTTTCAACCTAAATGATTCCATGATTTTATGAAATGTCCAAAGTCAGTAGACTAGTCAAAAAAGCAACGGTCTACTGGTGCACTGGAGTTGACAGGTATGAACTACATAATGTCAGAACCAGTGTGTCAAAGCAAATATTGATTTTGTTGCTCACATTAATATAAGGGACAGATCAGTTCAGTGAATATTAATCTAATTACTCCTATCCCCAGGAGCAAGTTTTATGGTCATATACTTTGCATGTGAATTCACTGCAGGGCACAGTTAAGATTGCTTGAATGCCCTAATTTCTTCTCAATACCTTAATGTGCTTGGATATTCTTTAATTTAACATTGACTCTGAATTGTCTGGGTTATAGTTCTTACTATAACTGCATCATTCCTGTAATGAAGTTTCGTGTAAATTACGAATATGTGCTATTAATCTTGACTTCAATTTAACATCACTTTTGCCTGAGAACTACATTGATAACTGGGCCCAAGTGCCCAGCTGATGTAAAGCCACTGACCTCCAGCTGAGTCAACAAAGCTATGCTGACTTAAGATAATATATTGTTTTACCAGCTATAAACACTAAGCTAAACAGTAACACTGTGCACAGTATGGATGTTAATAAAGTTGAAAGCATTACTAGTTTTCTAACATTGATTTCCAATCTTGAACTCATCTGTTTTGGGGCTACCAATTCATTGTCATTGCACTGAAATTAGTAAAACATTCAGAAATATACATAATATTATGAATCATTACAGGCATATTACATACTTGAAAATCATAGAAGAATCTGCCAACGTTTAGTTAATGTACTTAAAGAGTATTTTAAAATCACCAAATGCTTGGTCACTAATTAAAAATCTCACACAATTTTTAAAGGGGTGGGTGTGTAGGTGTATGTGGGTGTGCTTGTAGTAAACAATGTACTTCACTATTATATTAGTTAGAGTGTAGATGAGAAGGCATCTTTATATCTATTGCCATTGCCAAGAGGAAATAAAGATGTTTTCATTAATATATAAATACTCACGATAATGTTGATTGTTGGGTGAGACTTTAAGTGAGACTTTCTTACTTAAAGAAATTTTATATATAAAAAGCCATTTGATTTTGGTATAATGAGTAAAGATGACCACATCAAATATTTATAATGATACAAGTGACAGAAAAATTGCAGTACAAGATCAAAAGTCTTGATAAACATTTTTTCTTGCTAACAGTTTTGATGACATCTGCATGCAGTCATTAAGTCTAGAACATTTAGCCTCTGATTATTTGGTATAAATTTTCATCCAGCAATGACACCATGTGAATGTATTCACAGTAACTACCTGGTATATACTTTTCAGAATAGTAATTGAGGGACTTCCTATGTCTTAGAATATGTTCTTACTTTTGATTAACTACTTTTAAAAATGGTGTGACCTGTTTCAAAAGTGATGAAGAAAAATACTTTGGCATATTTTTCAAATTAAATGGATCAAATATTCTTGCTCAAATATACAAATGTATATCTTTATGATTTGATCCCATTAAAAGCCCTGGGGTGACAATTACACCAAAGTAGCTAACTCTGCAAAAACGAAAAATTACTTAGGATGATTTTGTACATCCAATGTTTAGGTGACCCAAATGATGACTAATAAAAAAATCAATGCTTTAAAGAAAAAAAAATCCTAACTTCTGTAAATCAAATCTTTTCAAAATGAATCTGGCATAGAAGTGGAGGCACATAAAATGACACTATCTTAAAAATTTGCCTTAGGAGTGTCATTTAATGGATGAATCAAATCAATGATGAAGAACAGTTTCCCATTCTCGAAAAGTCATGGATTGTGACTCTGCATTGTGCTTTCACAGAATTAAGTCACACAGAAGATTTTTCTGATTCCAAGTTACATGAAATTCTCAAGAATGGAAGTCCTAGAAAAGTTAGATTTTTTTGAATTTTTTTTTTCTGAAACATGTAAACATAAATAGTTTTTAATTTTTATTAAAAAATAATTACATACCCAATAAAAAACCACTTTCACTAAAAAGATTAACTTCAGCCATTTTTTCAAAGAAAAAAGAGTTATGATAATGTATAACAACATATTCCTTTTGCCTGTTCCCATTTTTTTTCTATTTTTTTCAGAAACATCATCACTGTGAAATGTCAGCATTAACTTAAAACACAGTTAGAAACCTACCTTCCTATAAACTGCACAGCTTCCTTTGTCAGTCTCTCAGTAAGGTTCTCATAGGATAGTGGTTGCTGGATAATCTGATAGTCTCTCATTAAGAAGCAGTTCAAGTGTCGAAAATGGTAAAAGAAAAAAATCAAAACCGCAAGTGAAATAGCGGTTATTAAGAAGCAGTAACCCAATGCTTGGAATGGTACTTTGAGGAGGCCAAAGTACTGCACTATTGCCAAAGAGACCACAGTGATTCCAGCAATTTGGATTGGGATGACAAGAGATTTCTGAACCCCTTTTAAAAATACACTGCCTTGGCCAGGTTTGCAGTCTCTAAAATTGGTCACGGTAAGCCCATAAAAGTAATCAAATCCATGACTGAGGGGGTGGTGACAGAAGTCATTACTGCTTTCACAGTTCATCCCAAGATGCCACTTGCCTACAAAGAGAGAAGGACAGGGAGTACTTTTGTAGTTAAATCATCAAACTTATCATGTGTGCTATTCAAACATGAAACTCACTATCTGGCTGGTATCCTCCTGCCCCCAGCATTTATTGTGTGGATCCCTATTTGCTATCTAGTATTTCTCTATGCCTTCATCAAAGACTTTGTTTCATGTCTGTCTCTTCACTCTGGTCAGAAATAGTTTGGCACAGCTTCTGATGGAGACCATTAAATTCCAAGTGAGCCAGCAGATCACTGAAGAGCAACAGAGCCCTAAGAGAAAGCTAACTTTGAAAATAAAGCCTTTGTGCATGTGTAGTTAAGTTGGCATAAGAAAATACTGTTTTGAAGCAGCTACTGCTTTCTTAGGAAGAGCCAATATGGAGTTGCAAATTACATTTTCTAATTTTTTTCTGGCAAAACATTCAAATTTGACTAGTTAAAAAAAAACCACAAAACAAAAACAAAACCAAAAACAAAACCATAACAAAATTAAGACAACAGTAACAAACAGGAAATAGATCAAGAATAGTGAAATTACCAAGGCATTTATTATTTAAATGAATGCAAACTCTCTGAAATTGCCAATCTCTCCCCACTAGTGAGAGGGATTACTTTTATTCATATATATTTTATATATATAAAAAAATAACAAAATAAACAACAGTAACAAGTAAATGATGCTAAATATTATCTTTCACAGCATTTTGTCTCACTAGGAAACCATTCTAATTCTGCAATAATGTTGGACACTGACTGACACAAGAAAACAGTGAGTCTGATTTGCATTATAGTAGCATAATGTATGTTCATCCTGATTACAGTAAGTAGATAATTCATCCTATGACTCAGGTACAAGCCCTTACCATATGCTTATGCATCGCTTAGTGCCACAGACCTAACTGTTCGGTAGCCGTTATTTAAATTTAAATGCATAATTTTAAAAAATCAAATTCATTTAAGCCCATTGACATAAATTATGGCTAGAGCTATGGTCTTTGGTCTCAGTGAGGAAATTTGTTGAATATTTGACATAAGGTGTCACCCTCGACTAAACAGTTGACAATATATATTGCTGGGCCAAATTTTATTTATTTTTTCTGAATCAAATACCAAAACATGACCAGTATAATTCAGGGGTATTGACCTTAAAAAAAACCCCAACCAACCAAACAAACAAAAATCCCGCAAACTCAGTAAGTCCTCAACCCCAGCCCAAAGAAACTGAAACATTTTGATCTAGAGATTTCAGGATACACATGGTAGAAAGTACAGCAAAGGAATAAAGCCTATAGGGAATTTTTCCCTTTCCCGAACCATCCCAGCTTTTACACATTTGTAAGAAAGAGTCCTGATGCAAGCAGCCTTGAGCATCTCCTGGGTCTAGAAAGAACTGTATTCATCTTGCTGCCTTCAGCAATGCCAAATGCAGACACTGCAGTCCCAAGAGGGTGAAGATGGGTGTCAGTTTGGATTTTTTGAAATAGTACCTAGCAAATGGGCTCAGTGTCATTATTTCACTTTCACAAATGACAGAACTAAGATATGGGATGAGAATGTCTTGTGTCTAAGTTCACCTGTCAGCAAAGGTGAAGAAAAGTACCACAGAAACCTTGAACCTAATTGAATGCTTAGTTGAGTCCAGTTCTCCTTGTACATCTCTTGATGATCTTAGGCTAGAAATACCTATATCATAGAAGCAGGTATAAAAGCATTTTCGGGTCTGGTTATGTGTCAGTGAAATGGAGGCCTCTGCAGCTTTTTCATCCCATCAGAAGTCTTCCCACTACTGCCAGATGGCCCCTAACCTGTGGCACTATTCTCCTTTCTGTAGGGCAGAATGGCTTTCATCACTACTTTTTAGAAGGTCTAGTGAATATTAGTGTGGTTGATCAAAGAAACAGCAATGCAGACCACTATGCTGAATTTTCAGATGTTATAATGGTGCCATAAAGGGCTAGCTAAGAGTGCAGCTCTGAATTTCATTCCCAGCAAGCCAGGATACAGATTTTGGGAAATAAATGCTTCAATGTTTTCTCTTAGGTTTACATAGTTGTCTTTATGGAATATTCGTAAAGCCAGATGTGTGGCAAGGTGAGTATGCAACAACTCTCACCAAGTTGAAATACAGGCAGAGGTTGCAATCATGAATATAGATGATCTTAAAACTATGATTTTTAATTTTTGCTGTTGATTTTTAATTTTTGCTGAATCATCTAAAATTCAGTAGAGGAAAAAAAGAAAAAAGAAATAAAGAAAAAGAAACCCCAAAAAATTAAATGTACTTTCAAGGTCATTTATTATAATATAAAGAAGTTTGTTTAAACAGGATCTCAATAAAACTATGTATTGCAAGCCAGTACAGAAGAATCTTGCAACAACAAATTAGGATGGGAAAATATAGGACCTATTTTTATCAAAAGGGTTTTAGCAAGCACAACAAATTGTTCAATGTCACGATGAACTTGGGTCTAAAAAAACCCATTTGTTCAGAAGCAACTTAAGCCAAACAAAGGAGACAGCAGGTTAGCTGGGAGAAGCAACAGCAGCACTGGTTCAAATTATATCGGCAGCTGTGACAGAAAGACACAATTGCCATTCTCAAATAGCTGATGAGGTAGAGAGTTTTGATAGATCCTGCACTACTTTGAAAATGCAAATGATGACTGGGTTCCACAATAGATGTTTTGTTTCATTTCTTGTGACAATAACCCCTGCCTTGAGCTAGCGTTTCAACAGATTATTGTAATGTGCTTTATCCTCTGGGGTCCTTCTGAATCTGAGAGCAGAGCAAAATGCTCTCACCTCTTTGACAAGTGAAGTTTCATAGTACGGACACTTCACACAAGCATCATACACATTTCAGAAGATTCTATCAAGCTTTTGAGTGAAATTTATGCTGTTAATTGTAAATAATGAGTACCTTAATAGTTTGAGACCTAGATTTCCGGAGAGCAAAAGCAATGCAATGAAAGGCAAGTGGAAATAAGAGCAAGTCCTAGTCAGCCAATAAACTTAATTTGGAACTCAGTTTTTCAGAACCCAGAATGCTGGAGAGGCTGCAAAAATCCACATTTCTTCTCTGCTTCTCTCTCAGACAAGTTGAAAAGAGAGCAACGCGAAGATTGAGTTGTATATAATGATATATTTCTTTTGCTATTTTTTGCTCTTCAGATAAATGGCAAGATGCAAGATGCAGAGCAAGATGCAAACAAATATTTTTATGTGCTCAAAGAAATGTATTTATATGAAAAACATAGCAATAATAAGTATATATGCATATATTGTAATATGGCCAGATTTTAAGTAGTTCTATTCATAAATGCTCTACTACTCCTACTCCATAGACTCAATCAAACTGGTATTAGACTCATCACAGTCCAGATATTACAACACCTCATTCTGGAGAAAAGATACAAATCCCAGTCTATCCATTAGTATTGTAAACTTTGGGGATGGGTGGATTTTAAACTTCTCTGGATGCCAGAAAACACACTGGATAGCGGTAGTGAAGAAGAGTTGACCTTTACTCAACTGTAATTGAGTATAGCAGTAGCTAAAATAATACTAATCTACCTTTGGTGAAATTTTTGCATTATGGATAGCTATTTCCTACAAAACACCAACATTTCTTGCTATTTTGCAGGAGGCTTAACTGTCAAAATATAACACATTCAATGCATCTGCCTTTTCTGAGAAAACTCGGTTTTATTGCAGATCTTCCGTCTTTTCCTGCCAGATCTATTGGATGTCACCTTCTTTGTGTCATAGCAGAAAAGCAATGAGATAAAAAAGTAGACTACATAAAGTAGACTTATAGCTAAAATATGTTTAGGGAGGTATCAAGCAAGAGGAAGCATATATTCAGAGGAGAGAAAAATTAAATAGAAAGGAAAATGCATTTAGGAAAGGAAAAAATGTTCTTAGAGAGTAAAAGGGAGAGAAACTTGGCAAAAAAAAAAAAAAGAAGTAACAGTACAGGCTTGAGGAACTGAAAGACTTCAAATTACCCTTATGCCAATCCATCACTGGTGCAGGATTTGACAATAAATTGTTTGGGAACTGCTGAGTTAGACTGAACCAAGCAAAGACTCCCTGACCTAGACCAATACAATGAGAGAAGCATACCAGCAGAGGCAGAAAAAGGGCTGGTTGGAAATCAGAGTCTGCCTATCTAGTCTTCAAATCTACATAATTTTTCTTTTTGTCATTTACATATGCTTTATCCTTAATTTTAATGCACTTCTTGATTTCTAGAAGCCTTCATTATACTCTAAGGAAATGGTAATACTCCATCTTATGGTTTCATAGCTATCATTCAGGACACTTGGAAGAATTGTTCATTAAGCATCATGGAGATAACTTCTGGAGATCTAAGTGGCAAGCTGTCATGTTGCAGTGAAAGTAGTTAAAAAAGAACACTAACTAGGCCAGCCTCAGAAAATGAGTTGTGTTACAGTGCTTGTTACAAAGAGAAAAAAGTATTTTTTTGGATTCTTTAATTGAACATGTAGCAATAGGAATTAACTCCACAATGAACACAACTTATGAATGGCTTTTTTGCACTATGGTTCAAATACATGTGCACTAAATATACTTCTGCTAAGATTTTCTGGTTCTTTGTTTTGAATCTGTCAGGACATCAAGGTATTTTATACTTTCTAAGACTTGGGTATGGCTAAGTAGTACTTTTTGTTAGGAACATCAACTCTGGTTATCTACATAATACAGATATTTTTTTGAACAGTAGTGTGAATTGTTAAGCTTGCTAAACAGCCTGATTTTTTAAACAAAAATTACTCTCAGAATTGCAAGTTTTTGATATATTTAAAAATCAAACTGGGTGCATCCCAAATTAATGTAGTAATATTCCAGTATGATGTTCTCTAAACAACTATTACCTGGTAATTCCAATTCAGAAATACATTATGTTATACAAGTTGTATTTCACAAAAATCTTCTAAAATGCAAATAGTGTGCAATAAGTCAGTGGCCAAATTAGGAAAAAAATCGCACTATTTAAATGTTATACTTTTATGATATTCATTCTGATTTTGTTTAATATTTATATAGTGAGATTCCTTTCACCCATCACTGGATATTTATGCTGCCATTAGTTGTCTGAATTATCTTTATAATGAAAGAGAAACACATCTTTATATTAAACATCTACCACAGGATGAGACAAATTTCCTAGAAATGCCCATTTCTGTTTGATGACTAAGAAGAGAATCCAGATGGTTAGCCCAGGTACTACATCATCTGCTTTCTGGATATTTGAAAACTGGAGAAATTAATCCCACCACTGCGCTGACTTGTACCTTGCAATTGATCCCTCATTGTCTCTGTTGTAATCAAACTTCTGTTTATTCTTAAAACTGCTTAAGAGCTTGACTAATTTTCAATTTGGTCATCATGTTTCTTCAGTACCTTGCACAATAAGCCTATAACTAGACATACTCACCTGATTAGTGTTTCATATATGTATGAGAATGTGCTCAGCTTTGTGCCAGAAAAATAAACTCATTATGCTGTGGGGGGAAAAAGCTTAATGCAGACCCTTAATAGCCTATATGGAGAGCTAATGTTCCTTTGATTGAAATGAATGAAAAATAATGCTGTGTATGCATGCAATTTTACCTATTAGAGCTGTTGCATAACCTCTCTGCTTCAGGAGCTTGGAAAAAGTTATTTCTTCAGAAGGAAGTCCCCCAGAAGAGGCAGAAAATAAGAAGACACCAACTCGTGAGAAAGCAGCCATTCCTAAATACAACGAAAATGAATGAGACTTGGATAATATAATGAAACAGTTTCCATTCATTCCTTCCGCATACACTTTTTTGCTTTAGGTGGTTATCATTTAAATGACATATTAGCACCAGATGCTAACTGTTGCAAGTGGCAGATACAATCATCCACTTAGCTGAGCAAGGTCTTTTCTGTATTGACACCAGAAACTGAGTGGAGAAAAAATTCTCTGCTTATACCTGTGGGGCCAGCCATCATATAAACAGCTGTAGCCCTTTTGCATAGGTGTTCTAAGGTGTAATATATCTGAAAGCAGCTGAGCTTGCATAATTTTTCTTGAACATAGGGAAGGAGTGGAGATGAGGACTACGTGAGATCACCCCTAAGTTCTGCTTTCAGAACTTCCACTTTCCTCATATGTGGTTTTCTACAATTTGAGAGAAGGCCGTTGAAGGAGGGCAGTCTTATAGCTGGGGACGTAAACATCATGAGGTAAAAAAGAACAAGAGAGAGTCTGCTTCTGGAAATAGAGTGGGTAGAGAACTCAGCTTTGGTGGGAGACGACCAGTGCTCCAATGGCAGGGAGACACATGATTTAATGAACACAGAGTGCATTAAAGCAGCATCAGATATCAGCTAACAAGACAACATCTAAATAAGGTACAGTAATTTCTATATACTGAGAGTTCAAGGAACACAAACTTGAGCTTATAAACTACTCTCAGGATGAGGAATTTGAAAGCTCAGGTTCATTAAAATTAGATTAGTAGGATTCCAGACGAGAGCTGGCTCTGAGTATAGACAGAGAGAACACAAAATATCTATGCAAATCTGTGCAAATGTATCTCCAGGAAGTCTGAATTATGCAACTGGATGATTGCAGTGCCAAAGATATATGACTGATGTAGACGACCAGAATCTTCCCTCAAGTATCCTTTGTGGTTAGATGAGAAAAAGACTTGTTCAACTGGTTTATTACAGAGAGCTCAACCTACCCTTCAAATGTTTACTTCAGTTTTTCACCCCAGTTAGCTTTGTCGATCAACAGTTCAGGTGATTTTAGTCACCTATACATATACCTTACTATACCTTACTTATTATGTAAATACTTATTATGTATTTACTTGTATTTATTTATATTTATGTATTTTGATATCTTGTAACAGTGTAATTCTGTTAAGTTACCAGAATGAAAGTACAGAACTATGATTCTTTTTTCCATTGTTTCCTTTCCCTGAGTTTGTGTCTCATCAAATACTGCATTTTGGAATATTCTTCTCCAGCTTTATTAGCAGAAGTTTTAAATTTCTAACTTTTATTCTACATCATGATTCTAGTATCTTCTATAATAAACCTTTACTAGTTTTTCGCAGGTATTTGGAAGTACTTGATATTTAGCAATTTCATAATATAATTAAGGCAAAGTTCATTTTTTGCAACTAAATGAAAATTATTAGGAATGACTGAGAGCAGATCAGTTAAGAAAAAGACCAGTTCAAATGCTAATTTTTCATAAATAAGAACAAGGATCATAATGGAAAGTGACCTGTGGCATTATCTACAGTAAATATTAATAGCATTATAGCTGTAACAGGTATACAAAATTTTCCTATGCAGCTGAATGTAATGGAAAATTTAGCGAGTTATATTAGCTGGCACTTTTGCAGAAGCTTGTTACTTGATTTGAATGAGCATGAACATATCAAGTAGGCTCCAGAGTCTTGCTTTGCTTTCATTCCCAGAAGCAAGGACAGGATGTTTTATCACTAATGAACAAGTGATCTGATTAATGTATAATGATCCTTGCTAAAAATGATGTTAAAGGAATGTTAAAATTGCATGGCTAAGCACTGAGAGGCTCAGTCCCAGCACACTAAAATAAACAGACTGGATCTTTACTGATTCAAATGAGCTTTGGATAGGTACTTTAAAAAGTAAGAGAAATTATCAAATGCATGTATTCATAGGATACTTAACACTGTGTATGGGTATATATGGAACAAAATTACTTAGAAAGAAGGGAGATTTTTTTCCTTTCTTCTTCCTAGCTTTAAGAACTGCTGGAATATCTTAATGAACTCTCCTTCCTCTCCTCTCCTGAAAAAAATAACAATTTGTCAAAACCAAAAGGTTTTGTAGAAATAGAAGTGTCTGAGCAGCAGGATTTATACTGGATTCTTCCATTGTGCCTTTCCAGATGTATCTGTGATGCTCAACACTCAGGCTGCCCACCAACATCCTGGGAGCAGCCTGAATGCAACTGGGGAGGAGGGAAAGAGCCCACAGTCATTTGGACAGTGAAGGAAGTCAATGGAATTTGGCTGCATCTTCTATTAAATAACCACAATCACTTTTTTCCACAGTATTTTTAAAAATCTTTTTCTCAATAAAAAGCCTTATTTTTGTGTTAGCGCTTCTGAAATGTGAAAATTTCTCATATATATGGAAGATTTCAAATGCCCACCAGCTCTGCTGATCTCGATTAATCACTGAAAGAAGTACCAAACCTAGTAACAATAAAGATATCAAGAAAGCCCAGAGGAAAAAATGTTTACAGTTTACAGCAAATAAAATATCTATGGATGAAATAATGAGTGTTTACCTGATCTGATAGGATATCGCCCTGTCAGGAAAGCTGCCCTGCTTGGAGTACAAAGTGGGGCTGCTGCTATATGTTGAGTAAGCGTCACTCCTTCCTCTGCTAGCCTGTCAATGTTAGGGGTTCTAGAAAATATAAGCAGGGAAAAAAATAAAAGAATACATAAAGGTGATTATTTGGAAACAGGCATGGTGAGATCAAGGCATCCAAAGCAAAAACTATCAGGAAAATCAAGTTAAGATTTACTGTATGCAAATTATCAAAACCACGTTGGTGTTGCAATTCTAAATACTATCTTGTCAAATATTTTTACAAAAGGTGTCACTACTAAATTGGGATGCTATAGAATTTTGCCAAAAATCTTTTTCCCCACTTTCATCTACTCTTCATGGCCAGTGCATAACACCTGGACGTGTTATGTTGCAACCTTTTTTAATGCATTCCCTGACTCAGAAATGTAACTTTGCTGCTTACATGGCCTTTCTGCTTCAGCAATGAGGAGAGTAGAGACTACAGAAAGGTTATGCTTCCTTACCCCCTACTAGGTATCACTTCTCTCTCCCCAGCAAAATTTTTGGGGTAGGGATAATGTGTGGTGGTACCAGTTATTAGGAGAAATTCACTCTGTCTTTGGCTCTATATTAACAATGTTTACATGTCTGAAATGAGTATGTCTGCAATATTAGATCCAGGAGGACATCCAAGATTCTGTATCTGCATGGGCAACTTGACTGTGACTTGGCTTATCATACACGTGAAAATTGGTTCCTGAGGGAAGAAATTCTGTGCCCTTAGTTCTGCAGAAAAAAAACTAGGAATGCAGACTCGTCAGGAGCTGCAGCACATTCTAAATAGGTCCCTGACCTGGGAGATTAATGACTATGACCTCAAGGCACAGTAGTCCTCCAATCATCTAAGTCTGAATAGTCAAAAATAATAATTTTCCAATAGATTACTTTGCTATCTCTGATATCATCTACAGATAACAAGCAGTATGATGAAATTTCTTCTTACTTCAAAGATCTAATTCTGAATAGTTTTATCAGATAACATAGTTCCTGGAGCAGTTCTGGTCCTTGGGAGGAGAATGAGCCAAGCATTGGTGCTGAATATACTTTTTTTCCAGTTTAAAACTAGAAGGTGCAATTTGAGCGATTTTTGTTAAGTTTGAGTTATGAGGAGTTTATACTTCCAACTAATTTCAGCAGAAACAAGGGTATTTAATATTTGACATGACAGTGCTTTTAGTCTGATTATTTTATTTAACTTGATCAAAGAAACACCCCTGAAACACAATGACCAGGTACAACTTGTGCTGTTTACACAACCATCATACCTAAGCTGCTATCAAGGATGATACTGGGGAACACTGCTGAACTACTCAGGTATATTAACAATCATTTAAAGGAATTTATTGATCACAGCATAAAGATAAATGAAGAAAAAAAGTCAGTACTTTATTTCCAATTGGTTAGTGACAAGCTTGTCTGAAATCACGAGTGCTTCAGAATATGCTTAATGCATAGTATTTGCGTCATGTACATTTTAAAAGAAAATTGCTGATTATACTTTGCTTCTCTAGACCTACTCTTATCTGGTTGATTGCTTAATTCTCTGTTTATGATGCACCTTTTCAGCAGG
>NW_010156360.1:14258-29219 GCF_000695765.1 Mesitornis unicolor
AATCAGATAAGTCCTTTTTTCATATTAAGAAAAGAAAGCAAAGATCTAATATTCTCTTCTCTGGAAAGGTTATTAACTTTTGTTACTTATAACGAACCTAATCAAATCTCTGAATGTTTTTGCATTTTTAACTTTATGAATCTAAAAAATGAAACTATAAACCACTAAATATAAAAATAATAATTAAAAAAAATAAAGCTAGGACTCCCCAAAATGTATCATCATACCTTAACGTTCTGTTCCCATAACATCCCAGGTCTCCAATACCAAGATCATCAGCCATCAGTAAAATGACATTGGGATTTGAAACACGGTGGGTATTGACACTGTTTATGGCACACTGGCAGATTACCAGAAATAAAAGGAGTCTCATCTTCTTCCTGGTGTAAGAACAAGTGGAAAACATAGTAGATAAGACATCTTTTAAATTTCACTGTTAATTTAATTTACACCTATTATTGCCCCAGATTATATAGTAGAAAATAAAAAGAAAATTAGATTGTATATTTTTATTTGCCTTTTTTTCTCAAGAGGGGTTTTTTCCCCAATATTTTCTCTGTCACGATTTTACAAATAAAAATGAATGCTTTAGTATATACTTAATCTTTCCTTATGCACCTTTATGCAGATAAAGCCTTTAAATAACAACTAACAAAAAACTAGTGAAAACCTCAGTGACAATACTTTTGCATACACAGATGCACTACACAGCAGTGAACCATGACAGCAAATAAGACTTTTTTATTTTGGGTATAAATATGATATGAGGAACACAGAAAATGAAAAAATTTAGGACAAAAAATTTCCAAAGTTCATTGCAGAATAGAAGTACATCAATTCTGCTACTGAATTAAATGATTGAATTTCATAGAATCATATAATCATTTTGGTTAGAAAAGACCTTTAAGATTGAGTCCAACCACTGATCCAGCCCTACTATGTCTGCCACTAGACCATGTCCCAAAGCACGACATCTACTCGTCTTTAAAACACTTCCAGGGATGGTGACTCCACCATCTCTCTGGGCAACCTGTGCCAGTGCTTGACAACCCTTTCAGTAAAGAAATTCCTCCTAATATCCGAACTAAACCTCTCCTGGTGCAACTTGAGGCCATTTCCCCTTGTCCTATCACTAGCTACGAGGGAGAAGAGACTGACCCCTACCTCGCTACAACCTCCTTTCAGGTAGTTGTAGAGGGTGATAAGGTCTCCCCTCAGTTTCCTTTTCTGCAGACTGAACAACCCCAGCTCCCTCAGTCTCTCCTCATTAGACCTGTTCTCCAGACCCCTCACCAGCTCCACTGTCCTTTATCTTCAGCAAGAGGAAAACAAGTAGAATGGCAAAGGGGATGACGAGATGCACTGTCAGATTATTGAAAGGAATGTCTAAGAAAAAGCTCTTCACAAATGTTTTAAACATCAGAGCCTATAGCAAAATTATGTAAAAACATTTCAATTGTATAACAATGTTTTATAAACAATGCTTGTGCTATATTCAGCTTAAAACAGGAAGAAGGTATTGTACACAACATTACATACCATCATATGTTCACACGTTTTTATAATAAAAGCTCAGTCTATTTGCAGATGTGCATGCTATGAATGCTATTTTATCTAAAAAGGGACTTGTCATATTTCTGTTTTAAACAGTATTGACTATACTCTGGCTGAAATTGTGTTCCTCTGGACTGTGATGGACTGTGCCAGGTACACACATCAAAAAAAGAACCTAGACTCTCTCTCTTTTGCCCCTAGTAATACTCCCCTCTTTTCAAGTGCAGATGAGGTTTGAGACACACCTGTACTCTGGATTATGCTGGGACAAGAAGGAAAGCAGAGAAAACCGAACTGAGGTAGAAATTTGAAAGTGAAAGAGTAGGAAAAGGAATTAGAAACAAGAATTTTCAGAGAGAATGAGGACAGCAGGTCAAGAAAGAAAAAAAACTTGTAAATCAGTGAGTTATGGTAGATAAAAGTAACTGGAGAGAACATAAAAGAAGCCAGACCTGGGACTTGGAAGAGCTGGAACAAAGAGACTAGACTTCAAGGGAGATAGATCCATAAATGAGTGAGGTGTGGTGGGCAAAAGCATCTGGAGAGAAGATGAAGTAGTCAGAACTGGAAGAACTTGAACTAACTTGAATAAAGAGCAAGAAGGGATGCCTGAGGCCTACCTGGAATGAAAATTGCAGGTTGAAATGAAAAGCAAATAGTAGGGGGTTTAAGAAACTGGAAGGGGTAGTATGAGAGTGGATAGGAAAACAAATTGAGGAAAAGAGGTGAGGGAACTGGGATCATCTGGGATGAAAAGCTGAGGAGTTACGATTAAGAAAGATGAAGGGAACTGACTAGAAAGAAGAGCCCGCACAGATAAGACTTGGGACTGACACAAGTGAGAAGAGATCAAGATAGTGGGGATCAATCATGACAACTGATTCCCAACCTTCATTATTGCCATTCTGTCAGAAAGTATAGGTGCAAAGAGGATTTTAACTCTTTTATGCTTGTTTGCATACAGACAAAACACTTATAAGTATATAAGCTGATTTTTACTGCTTAATATACACTTTATAATCCACTGACCTTACTTTGATGACAACAGTTCTGGTTCAGGCTTCAGCTGAAAACACTGAAAGATCCCAGCGTTATCACTGCAGCAACTGATTGTTACCTGATTCACTTCACAGGAAGCAATCTCGTTCATTTTAGACACGGAAAATACATACACAAACATTAAGACTAAACCACTAAATACAGCTCTGCTTGGTGGAATGCATCTAAGCAACCCTTCATCACATTACTACACTAATGAAGCTGTGTAGCACCTGCCACAGTGCAGACTTTTCATCTGTGCAGTAGATTTACCTTTCTTCTCTGAAAGGATAAATAAGCATGAATAGCTTCCCATGTGTTGCAAGAGAACAACCAACACACTGACCCCTCAGGATAGGAACAACCTGCTGCTCTATCTTATGTTCCTACTCCATTATTCAGACTGTGAGGGTCTCAAGATTCATGATAACAGGGATGCTGAAAATGGTGACATGTATCTTCTGCTGTATATGTTATATAGCCTCTTCAGAAAATATTTTTAAACATATCTACACAGCAAAGCTAACAATAGATGTGCCCAATATCAACTGCCATTTGCAAAGTGGCTGAAAATCTCTTATTGTCTGGATCTATTCCTGGAGAAGTTTGACTCAGTCAGTACCTCCATTTCTCATTTTGCAAATAAAGAAAAAAAAAAGTTTTTGAAAGATGTCTCTGATATATTGCTGGATATTCCTCTAGTCTGAAGGAGTACCTGTAGACTTTCTCATGCATTGAGCTATTTGCTTCTACCTGATATCATGTCCCTGAAATGAAATCAACAAGGAAACAGGAAAAGAAAATATTCCAAACAACTCTGATTTCTCTGGTGTACTCTCTCTGCAGCAGACTTTCATGTATCTTGAAGGGATGTGCTTGGAAAGCAAGAAAAATTGGATTAATTAAATTGACTGGAACAAACAAAACCAAAGGAATTTGGAGAAGTAAAAAAGGAAGGATGTGAGAAGAATG
The DNA here is from genome assembly GCF_000695765.1 of Mesitornis unicolor. Taxonomy (NCBI): domain Eukaryota; kingdom Metazoa; phylum Chordata; class Aves; order Mesitornithiformes; family Mesitornithidae; genus Mesitornis; species Mesitornis unicolor. The sequence goes on from NW_010156360.1 coordinate 17,823, forward strand.
AAGCTCCGAGAATGCTGAGGCTTGTCTGTGTCACACCATGGTTTTTAATGGTGAAAAGACAGGTATGTGCAGACCTAACATGAAAATGCACTGAATCAGATGAAGCTTTCACTTAACCTAGTATTTTCTCTTCAACAGTAGCTAATCCAAATGCATAAGCAAAGAACACAAGAAACTTGGAAAGTATATCCTTCTACTAGATTGCCCTTCCAGCTTTTGGCAGTCATTATTTCAGGTAGTTTGAACACTGTACACAATAGGTCCCCATGGATCTTTTTACCTTCATGAATTTGTTTTAGTAAATTTTGAACCAATGAACTTTTTTTTTTTTGCATTGAATCAATTAATTTTTTTTTTACTTCTACAACACCCTTTAGATGTTCCTGCAATAAGCTTCAGCTCTGAAGAATTATGTTCTAGATTGAGGTGGCAACATTTTTCCTTAATTGCATGAAGGACACATAAATGTGATTTTTAATCCATGCTTCACTTTCCATATGAAATAATAAGACTAACAATATCTTCTTTCTTCCCAAGTTTGTTGCTAAGTTGAGTAGATTTAAGAAAGTGCTTAATTTATTACAAGACCCATATAGGAATTCGGATTTCACACATGCTATTTCAAACTGCTGTACTTTAATCACTGTATATGAACATATATACATGCATATATACATAAATGTCTTGATATACACATTTACACATGCATATAGGTGCACATACAAACATTTCCTACTTTTTTACATATTTTCAAATTACATTATTGGAATTCTAATACATATTTCTTTATTTGTATTAAACAAATTAAGTATAAATGTCTAAGAATGGATGAAAATAAATAACATGTATAATCCACCATTTGTTGATATTTCATATGAACTTATCAAACACTTAAGTTTTAGTTTTCTGTTCTCTACATTAAAAAATTGTTGGCAGTTCATATAGAAGCCAAAGAGTTGTTGGTTCCTCCCCTCCCCTTGCCACAATTAGCTTAAGCTGTTGCTAGTTGTTTCATCCTTATTACATCAGACATTACATTACATTATATTACATTACATCTCTATTACTAGACACATGCATCTTGTATAAGAATGATGATATGAAAGTCTTTCAAACCTCTCTTCCCAACTGAATCACTCCAGCATTTTTATTCAGTTTGATTAAGCAATTTATCTCTGAACTACTCTTTTAATATAACAGAATCTTTTGAGAAAATGCTTGACATACTTTATCCTTGAAGGTACAGTTATTTTCTGGTGAAATAAGCAACATTTAAAGATATTCACCTCATTAAAAAATTCTGTACTTTCAATGGCATAAAAAAAAAATACCTTGCTTTACTGAATGCCAGAACTCCAAAAATTTAATTAAAAGCCATAAAAATCATACAGTAAATAAACACACTAGCAGAAAACCCTGCATTCTGTAACATTCTGTAACAAGAAAATTCCTTAGTTTCATGAGAAACAAAAAAGTAAGGTTTTAAATTGTAACAAATGGTAAAGTAATATTATATACTATTACTAATTTTCTGGTATCGGCTTCAAATCTCTTAGTTAATTCCTCTCTCACAAGTAGGTCATATCTGTTGCAACTTTTATGTCGTATGACTGTGAAAAGAGAAATAAAATCAAATGCTTTTGGCCTGCTCCTAATGCTAATTCATTTAGAAAAACAAACATAACTTTGCATTTGCAAGAAGCTAAGACCATGCAAAAATTCAGTTGCAGCATCCTAATTGATCACTGGTAACTCAGTATCAGTAATACAGTTGTTTCTAAAACTCACCACTTTTTAATGCTGATTTTTCAATATTTTGCTATTTCTCTTCCTTTCTTTAGTAAGATACCTTCTCAGAATCCTCTCCAGCCCTCAGAACTAGACGTCCTCCTCCTGTTTCCTCGGGTCCAGGCACATCAGACATGCTTGTTAGTTGTTGTGGTATTTTTCTGGAAATGTCTAAGTGACACAGGAATCTTCCAACCTACCTATTGATTAGGCACCTCAGATTCAGTGTCAGATTAGGATGACTATTTGTTTTCCAGGTTGGAACTGATTTGAATTCAGCCCTCTCAGTGTGCGGGCAAAGAGACCTGGGTTTGTCTGTATTTGTAAACTGGTATTGATGCCTTTAAAAAAGCTAGACTGCTTTTCTGAAAAGTGCCATTAGATTTCAATATGCATCTTCAGGTAACTATGTGCAAAAATGAAAACCTGTGTTTAATTTATTAAAAATTGTCTCATTCTAAGAAAGAAGTTTCACTTACTACAAGCTGTGAAAAACACAGAACAAATAATCATGTTTCTTGTTCAAGCATGATTAATAACTGAGTCTGAATTAAACAGAAATGAAGCCACACGGCCTCCATCAGGTATAAGTTCAGTATCTTTTATAAGTATCTTTTTAAAATGGTGTCTCAAGATTTTCCTAGTTTCATCTCTACTAAATTACAGAACTTAATAGCAGTATGTATAAATAATAAATATTATTTCTGGTAGTAAATTAGAACCTGAATGGAAGATAAGATTATCTTTTGTGATATAATGTCATTAGTTTATTTGTAATGAAAAATGTGAATAATTACACAAACATATTAGAGCATATACTCCTTTCCATGATACACAATATTCCTTATTTTAACCAAATTGTCATTAGAAATTTAATGGGCTCTGGTCAGCAATATAATAAAGGACAATCACAAGATAACACTGGCAGTCACCTTATTTGCCAGTGATGCACCTTACTGAAAGAGAAAAATGTTTTCATTTAAAAAAACAGACGAGAGGAAATGGCCTCAAGTTGTTCCACCAGAAGTATAGATTGGATATCAGGAAATATTTCTTCACTGAAAGGGTTGTCAAGCACTAGAACAGGCTGCCCAGGGAAGTGCTGGAGTCACCATCCCTGGAGGTATTTATAAGATGTGCAGGTGTAGCACTTAGAGACATAGTTTAATGGTGGACTGGGCAATGTTAGGTGTACAGTTAGACTTCATCTTAAAGGTATTTTCCAACCTAAACGATTCTATGACTCTACGATTCCATAAGAAAAAAAAAAAAAAAGCTAATAATGAGTAACTTAGTGTCTCTGTCCTGTCACTTCCTAGAAACGGAGGCAAGTGTTCTAAACAGTTAATCTTTCAAATTTAGTAATTGCACATTACTAAAATGTGTGAGAATGTATGAAGGATGCATCTCTCCTCTGTCTTTACAGTTCACCATTTCACAAAGATTTTAGGTATGAATCTCTCTTCATACATCTTGTGTTTAGTGTAAATATATAATAAATTACCATTAGATGTTGATGGTCCAGAAAGATGAGAAACATGAGAAAGCTTTTTTCTGAAATCCGTATCAACTTCAGTAAATATTACATGACAATGTCTGATAACATGTGTAAAGTTGTAGACATAAGGTATGAGGATCTATTGTATTGTTTGCCTATTAGAATAAGAACTTTATAACACTGTAATAACCAATGTAATAGGACACCTGCTTACAAACTTTGAGGGCTGAACTCGTCCATTATATCAAGCTTAGTTTTGAAAGCTGTCGAGTCAGGTTTTTTTAACATACCAGAGCATAATGATGTGTGAAATGCCTATTTTTCATACTGCCATTTTCAAGAGTGTTAAAAGGACATATGGAAGGAGAACTTGTGAGCAGATAAAGACTGTGCAGCTCTGCAGGACTGAGAGATATACACATGGAATTAATGGAAGAGTTTCCGTATGTCCATTTGAATTGCACCAACATGAGAATCATAACCTAATCTCTTACAGCTTCTTCACCTTCACCCAACTATAGCCAAATCAGCCTTTCTGGAGTCTCCATTCTTATTCAAAGTAATAGACCACAAGATGTTTAAAAAAGAAAAATAGTCTAATTACATGCAATATTGGACTAAGACAGTAAACTCCATCATTACACTGCATTCACAGGTATAGTGCACAAATCAGAGGGTTGCTATGTAAGTCCTGCTGTAAGTCTTCAGAGGGACAGTAAGACAAAAGGCCAACCACTTAACAGTACATTTTAATTTCATTCAATTTGAAAGCAGTTTCTAGGTCTTTTTCACTGAAATGGTAAGTCTTCAAATGCCTATCACAAGATAACTTGAAACCTAACAGGAGAAAAAAATTAATTCAAAATCCAAATATCCCCATCTCTCTTCCCTGAATTACTCACTGACATCCTCTGGAGTCTGTCAAGATCATAGCTTTGGATTTTATAACATAATAATATTGTATTTCCCCCTATCTACCACCACTTTTCTAGTCAAAGTGGTTTACCAGGGAAATTGCAGTGAAATGGCCAGTTAATTTTTCATTGCTACATAAAGCTAGCAAATAGCACATCAGTAAAATGATCCAGTATGTTATACTATTTCCAAAATTCTGTTCCATTTAAAGAAAAGAGAAGCTGCTTTTGCATTAATATGTTCTCAAAGTGTGGGATTATTAACAGCTCTACTGTTATTTATACTTTCATTATGATAACACTCAAGGGCTCTCAATACAACTGATTGTACCAGATACAAAAATTGAGAAAAGGCTGCATTCATCCAATATTAATTTTATCCATGTAGAAGTTAAATGCCTAGACAGCACATATCAACCAGGCACTCATGGTGCAAACCAATCCATCTGAATTTATTAATCTTAAAGTTATGCATTTAGTCTGAACTAATTAGCTGGGCTTCCTCTCTAATTAATAGGAAGAGACAGGCACCTTAAGAGGATGATTCATCTTCTTAAGACTGGTACAATGAAATGTTGAAAGTAATGCTCATGATCTTTTTCCACAGAAAAAGAGCCTAAACACCTAGTTTAGATTAGATGCATACAAAAGGAATAAAGTTACATAAAAAAACAACCCAACACTTTGATGATGGGTTGGTTTCCTTTCTGTACTCAGCATAAAATATGAAAAAACAACTTTGTGTAATAAACAACCACTACATTTTTCAATTAGTATAATGCACTTTATCAATCTTAGTAGTCTAACAGTTTCTTACTGTGTGAGTAATTCTGCTGAAATCTGAGAACTAGGAACAACTTCCTATGAGTTCTAGTTGCAAAATTTTGTTCCAAGGGATGTATACCACTATTTTTCGTTTCCAGATCATATAGCAATCTGATGAATACTCCATCTTAAATATTTTATTCTTTCATTACTCTCAAACAAAAGACATTTGATATGACTGATGACATGCAACAGCAAGGATTATTTTATAGGAATATTGGTAATTCTCAGACTGAAGTTACTTATAGCCAACCCTGTATTTAGGTTACAATCGCATGTCTGATCCGACAAGCAAACTTTAGCTCTGATAGAGTTCTGACAGAATAGAAATTACATTCCCCACTGTTACTCAAGCCAGTTGATATTTCAAGGAAGCTGCTGTCAGAGGTGAACAACTAACAGGCTGTGAGCTCACAGCCTACTCCCTGCTGCCTTCTTGCTTAAGGGCTACACACACACACGACAACTGAACTAGCCTATGACTGGTCAGTCATTGCTAGACCCTATTTCCTTGTTTCATAAGGTCCTTGTCACAGAAGAAAAAACACTTTAGCTCCTGACATATGACAAGAACAAGCCTGCGAATGTGCGTGGGCACTGTCCAGTGATTCACATGGATAGTGTACATTCAGGTCATGTCACTGGAATGCACCTACTCACACGCTGAAGTATCACACAAGTCCCCTGACCCCATCACACTATGGGAGATGCATTCATTCTCATCACGGGACAGTGATGCACGTTTGTCCTGTCACATAAAGGGTAGGAGAAGAGAGAGTAACAGAGTACTTATCATACAATATAGATATATTCAGATCATTTGATGGAGAAAGAGGTACTGCAAACAGCACTCTCATTTGTCCACAAGTAGCTGCTCAATCTGTCCTATTGCAGAGACTGAGCACAGCTGTATTAGAAGGTACGTAAATTAAAGGAGAGGAAATGGTTGTGTCTAGACTATTATTTACATCCAAGCTCTGTGTTCTTTCCCAGAAACACGATTAGAAAGAACATGTATTAGAAAAAAATGTTAAAGAAAAAAAATCATGTCTCCTATGTTTATCAAAACAAAGTATCACTGATATCTGCACTTGGATTATCTCATCTTACCAAGCTCCTGAAACAACCACCACTTTTACATGCTAATGTATTGGATGCAGGTATCAAGGTGCTAGCAGTGGAGGGGGCTGAATGGGGGAGCTCTACAAGAAGAGACCAGAGGCTGCCCTGTGCTGAATACAGTCATTCCAGCCAGCTTTGCAAAGGACCCACTGCACGACACAGCTGCGCCCATCAGCCAAGCTGATGGCACTTTGGGGAAACATATTTGAGAAATGGCAATAAGTACAGTGGGGAAGGAACACAGAGAGAAGGGTGGTGGGGGGCAGAGAGAGAGAGGTAGAGGAGGGAACAAGGCCAGAGCAGTAGGAGGTGCTCCACATTGGAGCAGATATGTACCCAAAGGGACTCCAGCTGGAGGGCCCACAACAGAGGACAGCAAAAAAGTGAGCAACAAGCTGTGACAGAAGGAAACGGCTAAGCACTGACTTTGTCCTCCTGTGCTAACCATTGCCTCACTGCACAATCTGCAGCAGTAACACAGCAGGAGATGTCTGGAGTGAAGGTGTGGAGACGAGTAAGGTGAAAGAGAGGAATCTGAAACTGAGCCAGGGAAAGTGGGAAGAAAATTGTTTTTCCTGCATGTTTAAATGTTTGTCCTTTTTTTGTTGTTTCCCAAATCTCCAGTAGGAAATTAAATATTTATGTTACCTGGCAATAAATTAAGTTAAATTCCCCAATTTGTTTTGCCCACAACAGTACTTGGTGATTTCCCTATCTTTGTTTCAACCCATGAGTCTCTTCACTTCTGTTCTTCCTCTTTTCTCTCACACCTAGAAGAGGGGTGGGGGAAGTGAGAGAGCAGCGATGTAGGTACTTGGCTGTTAGACAGAGCTAACCCACCACATTTAAAATGAAAAGGGATGAATGCATCCAATGGCAAATTACTTTCATTGATCACTACTAGCCAAAAGTTTCTTTGCTGTGATACAATCCATCTAGATTCTAAAAGTGAACCTTTTACCAGGGACAGAAACGGTAAAGTTTTTTAAGTAAAAAATAATTCAAGATCAACTGACTCATGCTGATGCCGTTATATAAGGAGGCTCACAAGACTTAAATGAATAGCTTCTTCTTTCTCTTAATTCACACAAGTAAGAGACATTTAAAATAAACAAGTTTAGCTGCTTACTGAAGACCAAGTTCATTCTCTATAGTTTCTGAAACAACGGAAAATCAGGTTTGTGTTACTTTTGTCATACAACTAATATTCAGGGAATGGTATGTTCTCATTCTGCAAACAGTTATGAACACATCTCATAACAAACTGTATGGAATTTTTTTGACAAAAATCTTTCCAGTAGGAAAAAAATTCAAAGCAAAAGAAGATTTTTAAAATGTAGTAATTTAAAAATGAAATTGTGCTCCTTTACTTTTACACCTAGAAAAATAGCCTGCTTAGTATTTACAAGCTGAAATCAAACCACTTTTGTTGTTCTTTTGGGCCTAGAGATATTTTTACTATGTTATTCTGAACAGCGTTAAAATAAACCCAAACCCACTCATTTTGTATGACCTAAACCAAAATTAGAACACAGAGAACAGAATTATCCATTCATAATTTTTACTTTTCCCTAATTAACATGGTGAAAGAAAAGCTTCAGAAATAGGTGAGGGGCGAGGGGGGGGTAAGTAAGATGGTATGTCACTTTCTAAACACCTCTAGTGCAGAGATACTCTGTTAGCATTATTTACTGTTAACGCTAAAAGTACAAGTTAGCTTTAAAATCAAATACAAATATTGGAAAACAGATTTGAAAACAAAAGGCAAGGATCATGAAATTAGGAGGTCTTACAAATCAGGAAAATATTTATCTTGGAAAGAACATTGGCACAATTAGGAAAATAAGAATTATCAACTGCATAGTGGTTATATAGTAACTACATAGATCAGAATCCTCTAAGAAATGTCTAAGCCAAAAGGCAAAGACATTTACAAAATAAGGTATATACATTAGCCAAATTTTTATCCCAATTCCAAAGATTTGGCAAGCGTATAAAGGAATAACTGACTTACTCGCTCATCAGGGGAAAAAAAAAAGCAGTGAATATATTTAGCTTGGAGAAATATTTGAGGGATAGAATTTAAACACCATAGGATTAGGCAACAATTAGAATGAATGTCTTAAAATGAAGGATTTCTGAAACAGCAAATAATTCTAAAACTAGGAATATCTGTCAACAATAGAAGAGGCTAACTTGGTCAGAGTCTGACAGAAAAAAAATCTCGAACAGTGTAGAAACGCACATGCTGTATTACAGCAATACAGGAAAACCAGCAATTTAAGCCACAAGGTATACAGTTCCTTCTGCTCTGTGTGAGTATAAAACTCTTGCTCCTTCCCTCCTCAGCTCCCTCCTTCTCCCTCCCCTTCCCTTTCTTTTCTCTACTTCTTTCTCTCTCTCTTTCATAGGGACTTTAGGAAACTTGTAAATTCTTGCTGTTAAAACAGAACACTATCCTTTTACATATAGTAGCTAAGGGGCAAAATCCCAACACGAGAAAAAGAAAATTATCATTAGCTCAGGACTACAGTAATTCACTTCATTTTGACCTTATTTTGTATGACATTTTAAGAGCATAAATACATATAAAAATATTATAAAAAGGCATTTTTCCCATTTTCTTGTGGTGCATATTCTCTCATGGTACACCAGTATTAACTTCCTTTTAACATTTGAACAGTTTCTCAATAATAGCTCCAGGGGTCTCATTATCTTTTAGCCTAGACTGGAGCATACTGTAAGTATGTTTGAAGTGAGTAATATGCTTTTTCAGTCGTATGAGAATGTCTTTAAATAAGTTTTTAAGAAAAGACATTTTCCTTTGCTGTGTGCCTTTAGGTACAACACAACCTTATGTTTTTAAAGGATGGATTCTGTTCATCAATGAAGAACATATCACTTCCTTTACCCAATATGCATTTTTCAGGACTAATACTTTACTGCTATTATGAGAAAAATGCTACAATAGACAACATATTCAGTTGTCTATTATAGTAACTTAAATGAATTGCAGATGTGACACTTCTTATGCAGCTAAGAGGAACTTTTGTAAATGACTAATCGTTGTCAAAAGCCTCTAATTTTCTTCATCATAGTTGCCGTGTCTGTCAGCAATGGTAAGTTTGTCTATAAACTTTGTTCTCACCAAATCAGGTGCTGCAGTCTTCTCAAAAATGCAGCTTTCCTGAAGAGAAAATCGATTCTATGATTCTATCCCAGCAAAACCAGAAAACAGCCCAGAGTGCCTTAGCCACATTTCTTTTTAAGCACTTAACAATCCATCTCAAATGTCCTGTCTACCTCTTATCCTTCTTCTCACCCTTATTTTATTTCATTCTTCCTCATCCCCAAACCTCCTCTCATACAATCAAGAAGCTACCCCACAAACTCTTCTGCAATACCCATCTTTCTAAACCATGCCTTAACTTATTCCAAATCCCTTCCTACTCAAGAATCCTGCATCAATGTGCCATTGTTCCAAACTGATCAGACTGAATAACTCTTGCATGCAGCTGCTCCACTTCTCCAATTCTGTTTGCCCAGGTACTGCTATTATCATTACCACTTTACCATTACCACTCTTTGTGCTGTCTTATCTTGCTGATTGCCTCTTCTATGTCTTCTCTCCCCAAAACACAGGGTCCTCCCCTATGAGCATATACTGCCACTGCCCCTTATGAGTATACACTGCTCCCTATTGGTGACTGCGGCTTTCTAGGCATTAAAGCAGCCCAAGCTGCTGGTCTGACATGGATTTAACACAGGTCTGCATTTAATAAAATCCACCCAGAGAGCACTCTAAGGGCAGAGGTAAAAAATACGTTTGTGAGAAAACAGGATGTATAGAACCCCTATTATTAACAAGTCATTACAAAACTGTATAGGAAGCAATATGTGTTGTCAGATTCTGTTCAGCACTTGTTTTGGTTATATAGGCTTCTCCCCTTTCATCTTCCTTCTTCCTATTTCAGTGTGGTTTACTGAATGGAGTCTTTCTGTTTAAGCCTGGAACATAAAACCTATTCAGAAGTGATGATTTTATTCCTTACCTTTCTCTTACCATCCTCTCTGTCTCACTGATTTCTCTTATAGATACTGTCCCCTCAGGAGCTGTGTTTAGCCCCCAGTTAGCAGGTTAGATGTGTATGAGATTATGTTAGATTTATTTAATATTACTTTAAAAGTTACAGTTAAGTCTTGAGGGCTTCCACCCGCAGAATTTGTCAGATAACATACACTGCACACAAACCAGATACTTCAAAACTAGAAGCTTATTTCAGAACTTAACCACCTACAAAACTATTTAACAATTCATTTCCATTTGATTCTAGAAACAGAGTCTATAATCAAAATTACATACACTATTAACATTACTTTTTAAACAACTAGAGCTTAAGTGATAGGAGAAAAACCACGGTTGCACAGCTGCAAAATGTTCTAGTTCACAAACATCCTGCTTTCTTTTTTTTTCAAAATGATTTCACAATTCTAGTAAAGCTTATACCCTTCCTAACCCGTTGTAGGCAAGGAATGCTCTACTCCATTGCAATACCTAATAATGAAATGCATTTTATTACAAAATAGTTTGTCACTATAGTTGATAGCATCTTACAGACAAGAATAGACAGTATTAGCATCCCTTTTTATTTTCTTACACAAAATACACTGCATTAAGTTACTGAGGAAAAGACAACACTGCATATGTTATTACTTCTCACAATTGCTTATTTCCTGATATGAAGAATTTGCTTTGAGGTATGAAAGAATATGAACTCCACCTATATGTGACCCCAGTGTATACAATGAAACTATATATAAATGACACCCTTTGGGGCAGGAGGGGCATTTTACCTTGCAGCACCGAAGTGTTTCAGTTTCTGCCTCTAATTTTCCAATAAGATGGCTGCGCATTTACGGGTAAATGGGTACAAAGTCCAGTCACGTGAACTGAAACAGAAGGGTAGAGGGAAAGATAGGAGGACAACATTGAAAAAGACAATTTCTTGCTATACAATGCTGACGATATTTCTTGATAAGACATTGCTTAACTAGTAGCAAACAATCTCAGCTTGTTTTCATAATGCATATATACATAAGCCTAACCGCGACACTTTTTTTAGTTTGTTGCTGAAGATCTCCTGTTAGGCTTTTCAAATGCAAGTGACTTTGTATCTATTTTTGGAAAACAAGTTCAGTGCCAGAATCTCAGGCACATTTCTGCCTTCAATACACATGGTAAGCATTCCT
>NW_010156360.1:29250-38785 GCF_000695765.1 Mesitornis unicolor
TCTACTTAGCAACTACTGAGAAAGTGCATTAAAACACCTTTTAAAGTATAATTTCAGATCAGTGGTTTTCAAACTTGTCCATTTGAGGCACAGAACTATTTAGAAATTATCTCTACATAAATACTGTATACCATAGCCCATCCTGGTTTCCTCACCGCACAATCTCTTAGAATCTGTATGTGACCTCAGAAAACAACTGCTCCCAGCAAGTCCAAGAACCTTAATATGAAAAATCATTCATTAAACTTTGAAAAGTGCTAGCTACTTTGTGTACTATTCTCTTCCTTCCACCCCAATTTATGTATTTTTCATAACGAAACTTGATCAGGAAGAGAAAGATGTATGTCCAAAGATGTGTGACAACTGATGCCAATGAACTGTAACAGAATCCAAGCCTTACATTCTAAATATAAAACTTTATTTTTCTTCCAGGCAAAATACTGAAGCTAACAATGACTGGGAGAAGTCAATCTGAACCCATGTTTTTGAACAGCTGTCTAAATGCAAAGTTTAAATTAAGCTTTTTCTGTGATTCAAGAAGTCAGTACAGGTAGAGCTCTTCACCTTTTTTCCCCTCCTTCTTCTTTAAAATAACATTGTACTGTAACAACTTTGAGACAATTTTAAATTATTAATCTTTTCTCTGTCTCAAATACAAATAGGAAATGCTACCTCTACCTATTGTACTGCAGTTGTCATAAGCATTAACAAGAGAAAATAAAGAGGTTTTTAAGAATTTTGTCAATCTCCCTAAAATAAATAACCAGCTAGTTTTTAATCCCTTTGATTAATAATATTTTAGATAAATCATATTTTAGAAGGTACTGAGGAAAAAATCCTTCATATAGACATAAGTAGCAGTATGAGATACAACAGATGAGATACAACATCCAGTGGCAATACACAGAAATATTTGTACTTCACGAAGTTTCTTATGTACATACACTGCAACTCTTCAGAGATGTATAACTATTCACTTACAATAAATTATATGAAAACAAAGTATTATTAAGCAGCATTAATTAAAAAACTTGTGATCATGTCAATTAGAAGAAAGTAGTAATAAAACAAGAATATGCATGCCAAAATAGAGATGAATAAAAAGCAGACTTGTCTGTGCAAATTAACGTGACAATTCAAGGCATTTGATATGGAAAACCAAAATGCAGCACAAAAAGATCTGTTCATTCTGACTAAAACAAAAATGAAGACTGAACTGAGGGGTTTTCTTTGTTTAGGTTTCTTCTCCATGTTTGATTAGAAATTACTAAAGGGTGCTAAAGTGACAGTTACTCATGACCTCAAAGCATAAGTAGGCCTGAAAACCAAAACGTTAACAGGGAGGTGGCATTTAAGCTGTGGTAAACAGGGTACTACATTACCCAGCAATGTATTCTCCAATGATACAGAACAGATCTCTGTTGTTTAATGAATTAAATTTCGACCAATAGGTGTTTTTGTGGGTTTTTTTGGGTTTGTTTGTTTATTTGTTTTTCTCCAGAGTCCAACTTTCAGTTTTTTGTTAGAAACGTTTTTTAAGGTACTTCGGTCTTCTGGTCACCAAGTGAGAGACGGTGTCTACTCTATATATACACAAACATTTATATGCATAGTAGAATTCAACAAAATTAATTAATTGAATTTCAACTCAAATTGGTAAAGGACTGTTTACTAAATAGTGATTGGAAAGGAGATTGAAGGATGCAAGACTAGATTTACTGGAATCTAGTGGAAGGGCAGAACTTCAGTGAGGCAGATCTTTTGATTCAGTTCATCAAAATATCTCTGCCAAATCTTTAAAAATTTAGGATCTAACTTAATCACATCACTAATTGTTCATCTACCAGGTGCAGTACGTGCATCTCTGTACAAACAAAACATGATAAAGAACACTGCTGTCTTAAACTGGCTGAATGTTGGTGCATAACTAAATACTTATGCTTCTATGTACATCTGTTAATAGAAACTTGTATTTAACAGGTATTAAAATGAAATACACCAATAACAGAGCTAAAAATGGAACAGAGGATATTTGTTAACATATCACAGTAAAATCCAAGGAATTCAGTTAATCTTAGCAATCTTTCAGAGGACATTTTTAAAATCACACATATCCAGAATTAAACGGTACAATTCTGCTGTTCTTAGGCACTTGACACAAACAACTTAGATTACTGGATGTTAGAGGATATTTATTCTGCAACAAATCTTCAGTGCAAAAAGATGTTTAAACTTCTTTCATTCTTCAGTTTAGTCCAAAAACACCAGTGACAAGTTTCACTCTAAAATTTCTGTGGTCATGTAGTTATCCTGAAGGATGTATAGTATCACTATATGAACTTGTGAAATCTGTGGATTGCAGAGGACTTTGTAGTTCTGAGGAAGTCACAATGGCTTTTATATACGGAACTCAGTGACATGGTTTAATGATTTTGGGATAGTTTGTCATTTTTTTCATGGTTGTGCTTAACTTTAGTTATGTATTGGAGTTCAGCTGGAAGAACATATTGACTGGAAGAACATAAGAACAAAGATCCAGGTTTTGTAGTCACTATACCCAGTTTCTGACCACCAGACAGATCCATTTTAGCTACCTCATGTCACACACAGAACAGGAACTTTAAAGGAAGATGGGCTTGAACAGACAAGAAAAATGTATTTCGTTCAATTTACTAGATAACGTATTTTATCATATAGTCTGGATGTGATGAAGTCAGAAAAAGCAGATGAATGTGCAGGTCCCCATCGTTTGTCAGGTCTTCAAGAGGCAGCAATCACCAGCTAAATACATTAAAAAATTGCAAGTGGGCAAGGGTTTACTGTATTTCCACCATCTTTAAAAAACTTTAGTGCAGGCACCACCCCAGAAGATGTTGGTAGAGATTCAGGGAAAGGGTGTCACCTACAGGAAGCTCTATGCTTCCTGAAGCTCCTACGCTTTCCTCCGAGCTCGGCAACTCAACACAGCCTACCCCTACCTCACTTCATGATGTCTACACAAAGTGGCTAGTCTTCGGACAGCACACCCTACTTAATTAGGACATACAGTCTTCTTAATATTAGAAGTTCTCGTTAATAGCTTTTTAAAAATTGCATTAGGCTTATTTTTCCAGATGAGAGCATAATTGTTGGTCTAAAAAGGAAAAGTCAGTGAAAAACAGATTATGGAGCCAGGTTGTTAAATGTGGTCATTAATATAATACTCATTCCCTATTGCTTGTAGCAGCCACTGGTCTAAATGACACATGCAGCATTTCTGAAACAGTGATACAATTCATTCTGTGCCACTGCTTCTTGCAGATAGCTGCCTCATCAGGCTTGCAAGATGCTAATTTTTCATACTTAAAAATGCAGAAAAATATTTCAAACTCTATGAAGAGATATTAAGCTCTTCATGGGCCAGACATGTCTCCTCTGATCTCTTTCAGTGAAGTATAATACTGATTATCCTTAATTAATGAGGGTACAGTTAGAGGTGATCCATAAAGAAAATTTTAAATTGGACAAATAGCAACAGAAGTTTTCAGCTTTTGGCTTGATACAAAATAGGGAACAACCTGACTAAGCAGCAGCAGTAGTAATAAAACATAAAATTTGTGAGAAGTACAAATCATTCATTAGCGAACAAAATAAAGCCATGTCAAAAACAGTAGTTAAATTCTTATGTTAATACAAAGGAATTCTGTATTTGGGACAAAGCAAGAAGTCTTATTAGTAAAAAATGTCCTTTCTACTTGTCATTTATGAATTCCATAGCTACAAAAATATATCTCAGTGCCTGACTTCTCTAAGGATACAGAAAACCTAGAATCCTGAAGAACAATCAAAACGCTAAAAGCTTCAGAAAGCATAAAGTATGAGGAAAGATTAAATGAATGAAGTTTGTTAAATGAAAAAAAAGAGTAGAGGAAGAACATGGGATATCTTAGTACAGCAAAAGATTCACTGAAAGATTTAGCAAATTTTAGGCATAACATCTGGACAGGCTTCTTAGGTATACACAATTCCATCTCAATGAAAAGAATTCACCTAGATCTTGAACATCTCTTGTGGTCTTAACTATAGGTAAGCACATGAAATGGAAATCTAGGAATCTTTCAATCCTGCAGTGTCACTGTGAGCAATCATTCACCTTACAGAATTCAAGATGAAATGTTTGAGACCTACTTAGTAGGCGGAGCTATCTGGCCTCAGGAAAAAAATAAATAAATCAGGTTCTCACTGGCTTGACAACATTGAGATCTCAATGCTTCCTTGCAGGTATTCATGATATCTAACTGTATCCCTAATTTATTTACAAGTAGCGTTTCTTGTTTTACAAATGTTTTATGAAAACAAGTATCTGTAACTGATCTCTGCTAAGAAAATTTTAGATCCAAGTATAAAATTAGTTCACATTATTTTCTCATACATTTTGTTACAACACACTGAATCTAATTCCTCAAGGCATGTAAACATATGCCTAACTTAAAGTACATGGACAACTTAATGGAGGGACTATTACCTCGCCCAAAAATCACTCAGAGTCCTACATGCTAGTACTCACAAAGCATCAGCAGAATGTCTGAGCTCTAGAGATTCAACTCTCCAACTTGTTGCATGCAGAGTGGGGACATGTATATAAAATCTGAATCTGGAGCATTACAGATCAGTGGCTTAGAGACCTTGTGACACAGAATCACAATTCCTACTCTCTCCTTTCCACCTGAAGATGTAATTAATGTAGCCTTGAAAGACATGGAGCTTCGGAATGCAAGACTGAAAGGGACTGCTTGAAGGGTGACTTCATTCAGTTCTACCCTTACTGCTGGCAACCTTGCCAGATGCCTTGCTCAGGAAAGTTGACAGAACATGTACTCCACATGGCACTACAGATACAAAAGTTCTCCTATAATCTGCAACAATCAAACTGTAGTAAAATGAAAAGAACCCTATAGCTATAAAATTTGCATGCAGACAAGAAAACCAAAAGCATAAACAATTTTTTAGGCTCCTGCAATAATGGTAAGTTAGATAAATAAAGCTCAAAATAATCCTACAGAGGAAGCCCGCATCACACAGCAAAAGCAAAACAAGATACAAGACTTCAGATCTTAACCGAGGATGCATTCCCTTATTCCCTAATCCTGATGGTTTAAGGCTAAGCAGGGGAGGGTTGGACTAGATGATCTTTCGAGGTCCCTCCCAACTCCTAATATTGTGTGATTCTGCGATTAAGCACTTCAGGATTCCAATCACAATGACACTGATGATCACCTGAACACTTTGCCTGTGTGCAGCCAATATTTAACTAGAAGACCAAAAATTCTGTTAAAAAGCTAATTCACAGGCCATAGAGGAGAGAAAATGATTCTTACTGAATTTAATGGAAACTAAAAAAGGCTCTGAAGCATGGCATTAAGCTTTTATTTCCCAGCTTCAAAAACTGTTCATTCTGTTGTACAATCCCATCAATAAATACAGCAATTGACATCTAAAAATATCTTAGATCCCTTGTTCCCTCTTGTGTGCTTGGTTGGCTTTGCTAGAATTTCATCCCTCATTGCTGCTTAAGAACCTTTTTATAGCGCTTCATCTAAATTTATACATGACCAATGTATATCTTCTTCACTTTGTACTTCCGAGGCATAACACATCATCTTTCTTGTCTTTCTAACTAACTCACTTGTAATTGGTGGCGAACTACATCTAGAAAATGGATGCTTCTCCTCCTCCTGACTTTCTGGCTGTAAGAAGACCCATAAAATTCATTAAAAAGGATATACTCCCTTTTGACTTATGTAATCAATAAAACATGACTTAGATGAGCAGGTGCATGGTAGTAATTCATTGTCTTAGGACATGCGCTCATCTTCTCTTTTTCAAACATAAAAACATGATCTGAAGCAATAAAATTCACTTAATTCATAATATTAGGATGAAAAGCTCTTGTTTGGTGACATCCAGCATTTGGAGGGGTTTCATTTTCTGAGGGCTTATAGGCTCAAGTACAGCAACTGTTGTGAATCTCAGCTGATACTTGAATTAAATTACATTTAACTCTAAGTCATTCCAAGTAATTTGTTACTAATAGTGGGTTTAACAGCTGTTCATGTAAATCATTGTGAAAGCTTTTAAATTACTGGATTTATTCAAGTCTTTAGATTTTTTTTTAATATTCAAACCAAAATGGATTATAATCTGTTTATCCTCTTTGCCAAGGCGCCTGCAGAACAAGAAAAATAAAGTCAGTCATTTCTGTGTGAAACACACAGTGCATGATACTCCTATCAAAGTTATAAAAATACTGTAAGTGAATCCATTTTTCAAGCACAATATGAACTAGTGAAATAGGAAACTACTATTTTTTGAGTCAAGTTTATCACCCAAGAAAACACTTAAGCACATTCTGAAGCTTTTACTTTCCAGGAAAAGAACTTAAATCATGAACATTTCAGTGATGTAGAAAACTTGTTAGCTTCAAGATTAAGAAAACTCAAATATGAAAAGGTTAAAAAAGGTTATGAGGACAATGTACATAAAACATTGTGTTGCATATGTAATACTGCATGGATACACACCTGAGTATTTTCAACTTATGTCACATGCAAGAACAATAAAAACAAAGCGGTTTTAACATATTATTAAAGAGCCAGAGAAAATAGACTTATCTGGGGTAAGAAGGAATACCTGTAAGCTGTTGTTTAAAAACCTGTACATGTATCATGTAACACCATAAAATCTAAGATGTATTCATCTGCTTTGGCACATACCCAAATAGCAATTTAAAATCATCAAAAAATATGCACAAAGTCAACTGTGTTCTTCAGGGTTTGCAGAATTTGAGTCTACTTGCATGACTACATCTAAGTAACCCAAGTTCACACTTGTCAGCAAGGAGACGTCAGGTTAGCAGACATATATTAACTACCAGTTTTCATGGTTATTGTACCGCTACCACGGTATGTTTCCCACAACTCAAAAGTTACTAAAATAAAGTCCTCTTTACTTGAAACAAGCTTAAAATAAATAATTATAAAGTAGCATACAAAAATAACCAATAGCACAATTCTCAATCCTAACTTCTTTTCACTCCTTCTTAAAAAAAACCCCAACTACTACGGCTGAGACATTTGCGACGAATATTTAAGACAACTCAAATAAAACTTAGATCAGCATTTTCATTTATTTGTGCATCTAGAAAACTATGGGCCACAAGTTAAAAGTTCTGCTTGGACTTTCATCTTATTTCACTCTGTAACTAAGAAGACAGTCACACTGAATAAACCTAAACAGTTTGTCTATATTCAGAAGATTTTCCTCTGTTTGAATGTAGCTTTGAAGAATCAAGTAGGCTAACATTGTGTTGACTATTGCTGATGAGCTAAAATAAAGCAAAGCAAACTGAGGTTTTCAGCACATCATGTAACCAGACTGTCTTGAAATGTGCAAAGTAAGATTTATATCGCATACCTCTTAACCATAAAAAGGTTCATCTTGTGTATTACACTTTAATTTTGTGGATTTTTTAAGTATGTTGCCTTTAGGATTTGCACTGTAAATGCTCAAAAGTTTTGCATAATCCTTATGTTTTATGAGATGAACTGGTGGTTTACACACTAATAATATCAAGTACTTCCCCTTTTAGGGAGGGGAGACGGGAATCAAATTCAAAATACATGTGCTTTTCTCTAACTAGAACAGTGACTCAAGGTACCTGACTGATGTAGCTTTTTTAACAAGTACAGGTGTTACTATGCCAACAAATACAAGTTTAGATGGATTTTTTTACAATATTTGATAATTACAAACTGAATGAATCCACCTCGGATACAACTGCCATACAACCTCATTATCCACCCTCTTGAAATTTTTGTGACAACAGCATGCACTCTTAAAGCAGAAACACATTCTTCCTTAGAATAGCAGAGTATTATTAGTATTAAGATTACTAGAACGATTTTTTATTTTATTTTACCATATTAACACCTTTTGGACATACTACATTTAGGATATGGCCTTTCTTTTGATTCTAGCTATGTTCCAACCTACGTGAATTGCTAAGAAAATTAACATATTGGCTGTATGAATTGAAGTTGTAACACTGACTTATTGCACAAGAAAAATTTAATCTGGAAGCACAGGACCCTTTTTCTTAAATCTATGCAAAACTAACAAATGTATGTCATGACTATGTGTGACATTTTAAAAAGACATTTCAAGCACTGTGCACAATCTTTTTCCAAGCCTACACAGACAGGGCCTAAGCCACATTATCAAATGCAGTAACTACAAAATGAGACAAGATTTGAAGGAAAAAAAAAAAAGAGAAAAAATTTGAAGAAAAAAAAAAAAAAGAGAGAGAGAGAGAGAGAGAGAGAGAGAGAGAGAGAGAACCAACTCCAAACTCAAAAAACTTTGAAAGTAAAATTTTATTATTAAAAGGGTAAAAGTAAAGGCCAATAATGTTTTATTTCCAAGATAGAAGACGGTACAAGGACTTTGTCTCTATGATATTTCTCGCAAATGCAGGGTGAGGGTTCTTTAAAGGGACAGGTTTTGGGCATAAGATGCAAAAGGGAGCTAAATTAAAATTCAAATATGCTTGTATGATACCTACAGTTAGGGCTTTAAGAATTACCACTAATTTGCTAAAATAGTGAGGTACTGCCACTTCAAACGAAGGCACTCTCAGAAAAAAATGAAATGCCAAGAAGCCTACCCACACGCAAAAGAGAGGACTTCCCTTATGCGAAGTGGCAAGTAACCATTGCCTTCACACAGAACTGCAAAGCAGTGCACGTCCCCAAGCCAGTATGTCACCTTGGAAGCCAGATACAGCTCTTTTCATGGCTGGTTCTGCAACTGGCATTCCAGCAATCTTGATGCCCAGCAGAGTTACCTGCATAAGAAAATAAAGATAAAGATAAAGAAAGTTACCTCTTTCCCCCACAAATGCCCAGTCCAAACTGGATGATGCCTCCGTGCAGGAAGATTTTGCTTTGTCTCAAGAACACTGGCTTGTTTCCTGAACTTCAGAACTTCTAGAACGTTTCGAGGAAAAAAAAAGCAAACCAAAACCAACCCAAAACAACACCCAAAACAAACCACAATTAACTACTCTCACGCTCAGCAACCCTTAAAAGATGAGTTTACACACCATTACCTTACTTTTTGTTCACAGTTTTACCTAGATTTACATCTGTTTTATGGCTCTAATTATGATCGAGTGCCAATATCATCCCTGTAACTACACAGGCACGCATAAGTTTTCCGAGCAAACGAGATACAAAATGTCAAAACGCCAGCAACTCCCCAGTCTCTCCCGGAAGCAGGACTACACGGCATTTAGAAAAAACCCAAACTCCTCCACAAGAGACTCACGAAGAAAAATGGACTTTGGATTTTATTTATTTATTTTTTAATTAAAAAAGGGCCCGTCCGCCCCGCTGGCTGCCAGCCACCCCTGCCCGCCCAGCGGCCCTCCCGGCATGAACAGCCGCTCGCAACCGCTACCCGGCTTCCGCCCTGCCCGCCCTTGCCCCGCGGCGCCACC
>NW_010156360.1:38951-51881 GCF_000695765.1 Mesitornis unicolor
CTGCCTCTCTCTCCCCTGCCGTGGCCTGGCCCCCGCCCCGCGATGGCCGGTCCCACTGCACTGCTAGGCCCGGCTGTCCGGGCGCTGAGGGGACGTAGCAGGCAGCCCCCTCTCCGCTGCAACGCGCCGCCCCTCCGCCGAGGCGCCTCCCGGGGCCAGTGGGGAGCGGGCCATCCTGGCCCTGCCCTGCCCCCTGCGGCCGCTTGTCCGTGGCTTCCTCTCTACAGGCAGGCAGCCAAGGCCTCCCAGGCGGCGTTGCTTAAACCCAGCTGAAAGGATCAGAGCAAGAGGAACCGATTTATTTCCTTTCCTTCCCCTTTCGCGGGCAAATTTCGCCTGAGGGATTGAAAAGGGTGCTTACCCGTACTGGTGGAGGGCTGAATGAGGTTGCCATGGCAGCGGGGGAAGACGTGAGGGGTAGAGTGAGGTTAAAAGCCAGGGAAAAGCAGCGATGGAGAACAGGTTTCCAGTTTGCAGAGCTGGAGAAGTCCAAGGGCCGCGACGCTGCCCCAGAGCTTGGAGCTCTCTGGGAGGCGGTCGCGGGCAGCGAGTCCCCTTGCTTTAGGAGGTTGCTGTGCAGTGCAGGGTACGGGAGGGCATTTTTAAGCGTTTAGAGTTGCAGTCTCCAACTGAAAACGCTGGAAACCACTGTGATAGCCACCTCCCAACTTGTGCATCAGGAGACTTTTAGCTTTGCGGGGTTGTTCTGAAATCTGTCAGCCCCTCATGTGACAGCCAGGTTGGATTCTGAGGTTTGAATAGTCAGTGTGGCTAGAGCACTGTTTAAATCTGTTCTTAACTATTCAACCTGGAGAAAAGAAGGCTCTGGAGAGACCATGTCGTGGCCTTCCAGTACTGAAGGGGGCCTACAGGAAAGCTGGAGAGAGACATTTTACAAGAGCAGGTAGCGATAGAACGAGGAGGAATGGCTTTAAACTGGAAGGGAGTGTATTTAGACTAGATATTGGGAAGAAATTCTTTACTGTGAGGGTGGTGAGGCACTGACACAGGTTGCCCAGGGAAGTTGTGGATGCCACTTCCCTGGAAGTGTTCAAGGCCAGGTTAGGGCTTTGAGCAACCTGGTCTAGTGGGAGGTGTCCCTGCCAATGGCAAGGGAGGTGAAACAATATGCTCTTTAAGGTCCCTTCCCTGCAGAATCAGGGCCTTCTGCTGCATATCTCTGGTAGAATAATGGAGTATTTTTGTATGTGTCTTGTTTTTTTAAATAGTTATGTGGATTATTGCACAGGAAGCAGCTTTGAATGTGGGGTAATTCTTAAGAAGTGTGAACTTGAGATGTGTACCTTCCTTCTGCAAAACCCAAATTGTTGCAGTTGTTGGAAAGACTGCCATGAAGTCTAATGGGTTACTCTGTTTCCAAGAAATGTGTACTTTTCCCTCCTTCATGCCTATAGCAGGTGAAGGCAATTCAGTTATTCTGGTTTAAAACAAAACCAACTTTCCTCACACTATCTCAAACAGTTTCAAGCACTTTAGAGCTTTTGGTTTCTGTTTGTTTCATCTATACTCTCAATATGCTATGCAAAACAGTGATTAAGTGGATTATTTCAGTTTCACCACTGGAGTATTGTGTAGCCTGGGGTTATGGTGGTTTATTTCTTTTAATCCAGAACTAATTATTTTATTTTCAGTCTTATGTAGAGGTTTCAGGAAAGCTTTTTTAGTTACTATTGTTTTTCAGCTTAATTTGGAAATCTGCTTTACACAGAGTACTCACCTGAGCAGGACGGTCTAGGTAAGCAATATAAACATTTAGGCATTGATACGCAAGATTTCTGTATCAGTTTTAAATGAATTTATTGTTCATGAGTATTTACAGGATATATGCTTTAGCTTTGGACAGTATTCTAGGAACAGAATACATTTTTCTCAGATGCTGTCCTCTCTATATTTAGAAATCACCTTTCTTTAATATTCCAAACAGGCAACAACAATACAAATGGAGCTTCAGAGTCATGTTTAGTTCTCCAGACTCCTGGGGTTTATACAGTGAAGAAGCATTAAAAGTGCTCTAGATTATGAACTGTACCTCATACTGGGAAAATTATTGTAAAGGGTCCATAATTCTTGGACTTAAGTTTGCCAAGATTGAGACACTCAAGGTATAAACCTACTTCTAGCTGTTGTTAAATTTATGTGTTGTAAAGTACAGCTCCAGATAAATATTTTATCACTTTCTGGATTCAAGTAAAATAGCAGACATAAATTACAGCATTTTGTGTGCTTATGTATAAAATATACTTACATGAGGAGTTTATGCATGCTGGTATCATTTATTTTTATCCCTATATATAAGGCATCCTTTGCACTGACAGATATTTGTTGTGTTGTGTTTCATTCCCCTAGGTACTGTTATGCTACAATGTGGAACTGATTTCTTCTGTTTTAAAAAGTTGCATAGCAAGAATGCATTGTATTTCAGTAATCTCTGAGCTGTGATGAAAGCCATAATTATGTTTAAAATTGAACTGAAAATACTCTTACATGTCTTCCAGTACAAAGGCTTAAAAGGGACGAACACCTGGACAATTTTCGTAATGTACTCCTCCTTTCAGAGGCCTTGTAGTATATTTCAGTCTCTAAGTACTTTGAGTTCTGTCACAACTTAAATTTTTGGTGAACCTATTTGTTTCATGTTGAGTTGTGACCCTTAGAAGGCAAAAAGGCAGTCATGAGTCTGCTTGGACTTCCCCAAGAGTCCGATCAAGAAATTTGGAATAATTTTGGGGAAGGAATGAAATAAAGGAGGCATGAGTTAAATGTTTTCTGCCTAACCTGTCCACTGTAAGTCTTCTGAATGAGACAAATGGTTATATTGATGTAAGCCTACATGAGAAATAAGATCCTTATATTTAAATTTCTTATGAAATTTTTAATATGCCACATAGTGCTTATCAAAGATGATAAAATGAATTACATACATATTTCTAGAAGCTATAGAAACCTGCATAGAATTACTTATTTCAAAAGAGCACAAACAAAATTTTTGGTATTGGGTATCTATAACTACATTTTTGTAACTTTTTTAAAGTAGCTCCATAGCTGGTTGCATTTTTCAGAATCTGAAGCTTTAGGTATTAGAATGATTTTCACAGCAAGGTAGTGTGTGAAAATATATGTGACTGTTTTTTTCATTTTTTCATTTTTCATCTAAACTTTGCCGATTTTAGAACAAATATTAATTGATCTATGAATGATGAAAAATTGAACATTAAATTGATCTAATGTGATGTGCCATGAACTTGCTTTCTATAGCTCACATAGTTGCTTCTGATTAAAGAAGACAGGATATTTTCTGATAGGAAGATTTGCAAAGCATACCTCATAACTGTGAGTATAAAATCCTTAAATGAGGTCTGAGGTACTTATGAGGTTCTTGATTTAGGAAACAGTCCAAGTGTTACCCTATAGAACCTTCTTCCGTATACTTCAGTGGCTAAGGCTAGGCTGTGTAAAAGTGTTGCTGAGTCTGATCTTCTGTGACTTTATCTCCCCCCATCTCTTTAACGTAATTGAAACTGATTAAGTTGTCCTTGAGTCCCACCTTGATATATCACCTTACCTTCAGTAGGGAAGTTCTTGCCCCTAAGCTGCCAGTGGAGGTACTTAATCTCTTTCATTCTGAGTTCTTCTGTATCATTATTTGAAGTGTTAGATAACACTCTTTTTGGAACACTTATAATCAGTGCAGTTCACTCTTCTGGAGTTTTCTCGTTTTGGATTACTTTCTTGTTCCCTTTGAGCTCTTGGATGAAATCTTAGATTTTATATTTTTTTTGTCTGTGCTCCAGTTGCCAGGAAATTAGCACACTGGAAAATAGTGCTCTCATTTAGTAAGTAAAATATGTGAACAGCACCTTAAGACAGCTTGTTACTTAATAGGTAAAATTAATTGAAGTACTTTTTTTTTGTTTTCTTAGGAAATTCTGGCTGTAATAGAAAAAACCAGCTTTTTTTACTAGGGTACTACAGTTATATCCTGCTTTATTATACATATGTGGCAAGACTTAGTTAATGTAGTTTATAAGTGGTGCTCACTCACTGTGTAGTATAAACCAGAGGAAAAGGAATAATAAACTAAACTTCTATTTTTGGTGCACTGCTTAACTGTTTGGGTTTTTGTTTTGTTTTGTGTTTTTCTTAAAAGAACACTTGCTTAGTGTTAAATATCTACTTTCTTTTCTACAGCAAATCCTAACAATAAGTGTAGTATAATTAAAACTATTAAACCTACTGATGTGCGCTTATCCAACACACACAGTACAAGGTTAGCTGGCTAAAATAAAAAATAAAGCCAGAACAGAAGCTAGAGATCATTGGTACCTCAATACTTTTGTTATAGTTGTACTGTTTAATATCTGATTCTGGCATTTTAACATATTGTAAGAACATACAAAACCAATGCTGAAGGTACAGAAGGAAAAAAAATCTACTTAATTTGTGCAAAATGTACAACTAGAGTAATGCCCCCTAGGATCTATCTTCTCAACTTACTCATAGGTTGTGTTTTGAGCTATGATAAGTTATGTAATTGTTGCCAATAGCTACCCCACCACCAGAACACAGATAGGATTGAATGTTGCCTTGTTGTTCTGTGCCTAAACTTGTAGGGAGCTGCAAATATTTTAAATTATAAATTATGTTCTATACAAGTTGCATGTATATTATTAGCCTTTTCTAACTGACAAATGTACATAGGAGAACTGCTGCAAAGATAGGCTAGTTCTTAGCATTGTGCTTAAAGCTGAAATGAAGCTAAATTAACATGCAGAGAACATGACACTTTAATGTAGAAAGTTGAGCCATGTATTTGTTTTTATTTAAATTTTTGTTAGGAGTAGCGACCGTTTTATGTAAATTATTATCCTGTTGTGAAGCAGCGTCTTTACAGTAAATAAGTCAGCATATTCAAGTAGATCTAAAAGAGAGATGGTTTCTAAAGCAGTTTAGCTTTGCAGGGGACCTTCACCATAACTCAATGTCATGGTGGACTCTACAAGCACAGGTATGCCAGCTTCTTCTGACCATTCACAGAGGGGCTAGAGGTAGTTTAGGCAACAGGGATTAGAAGTGTCTGCTTTTGCAGCTGCTCTCTCCTTTGTTTGGAGAAGATTGCTGGATTCTTGTGTGCCACTTCTAAGCAACTCCTGCATGGCTAGTCATACAGGTAATCTCCTGTCCATAGTTTACAAGAAATTGCAGTTAAATTCATTACAGTGTTGTGAGATTCACAAAAGTTTTAGCATGTTTTCTTTCTCCCTAGTGTTACCTACTGGTGGTCACAAGGTCAGAAGTGAAAAATGTACCCTTACTTTCATTTCACTGAACAGGTTGCCTGGGAGATTGCAGCTACAAGAAAGCTAGTAAGACTGCCATGCTGGAGTTTGCTTATGTACGTGCTGTCTTTTATTTTACAGTTTGAATGGGAGGTTAAAACAGCTTCCTATTTCTTTTGCATCAGAGCAAATAGCACCAATTCAACTAAACATCAGTCCTCTCTAGATTGTCCTCTATTATGGCTTAAGTGCAGGAATTAATCTTCTTAGGCTACAAACTGGCAATCTTGTAAGCCTATTTTATGCTTCTAGGTATTGGAAGCTTACTTTCTTGCCATTCTCCATTTCCACCTGATTTGAGGGAATTAAGAAGGAAACAAAAATGCTGCCTTGCCATGTGTTCTGTACTTGTATCTTGTTGCAAAAACAAAGAGATTAAGGGTATTATTAGATTAAAATACCTTATAGTTGCTTCATGAGCACATTTTGGATATGAGTAAAACAGCTCCTTATTAAGAATTAACTAACCATAGAGTAAATAAGATGTCTCATATGCTTGAGAGCTAACAATCTAACAGCAAGGAAAATTTTGGCAAGGACATAACAAACATGCTAACCTAGAGTCTAACTTCTGTTATTCCCACAATTTATTAGCAAATTGTCCATCCACATGGTTGCCTGTTGTTTGTGGTTACAATAATCCAGAATCTGAGCTTAGTTCAGCATCTTTAGAACAGGGCTTTATCATTTCAGTAATGGTTACCACATCTCAAAATGCCATGGACAGTATTAGCAATGATCTTTTTTCTCCCTCAGGAATCAACAGAGTAATGCTCCCAAGCTGAAAGATCAATGATTTTATTTTAATATTGCACATAAATTGCACACAAATGCAATGCTTTTTTGGTTCTTATTTATTAGTTGTGATAGACCTGAGCATTTGGTTTTAAAAGAAAAGAAAAGCCATGCTAAATAAATTATTGTCAAGAGATTTCAAATTTCCACTGTTAATAATGTGACTTTAATTTTTTGACTGTTACACACAGTCGACTGTATAGAGGGCCTTTAGCAAGTGCAAAGGTATATTTTGAAGGTAGTGGGAGTCCAGAGGTTCTGTTTAGTAATTTTAAAGACGCACACACAAGTTTGACCATTTATAAAAATTAAATTTATAACAATTAGTCTCTGTGCATAAATGCAGATTTTTACAGTCTGTTTGTAGATGATAAGGTTTTATATTTGTTGGCTACGTACACTGCTTTGTGTATAAAGTTCCAATTATTTTGCTTTGAATGTAAATAATAAGTTGTCATAAATGGAACTGAATTTCATACAAAGAAAAGGTGCATAGAATATTCCTTTATATTAATACTGTTTTCTGCTGCTGCATTCCAATTTTCTTTTTACTTAAGAAGTAAAACAACAACCCTGGATTTATTCTGCATACTGGCAGTTGTTACACTGTTTGCCATTGTTGCGAAAACAGGGAAAATAAATCTGGTCTTGTGAGGCCAGCACCGAATATGTGACAGACGCAAGTCGGGAAACAAATAGTAATTGTTTATTTACAGCAACATTTACAGGTTCTTTTGGATTGCCGGTGATAAATTGAGAAGCTACAGGTACACTAAAGGTTGTATAACTAATATCAAAACCAAGAATACACTCAGGGAAACCTAGAAATGCACCTGAGGAGGGAAAGATAAAATACACTCAGGGAATACGAACCTGGAGGGAAAGATAAAATACACTCAGGGAATACGAACCTGAGGAAAAATATAAAATACACTCAGGGAATATGCACCTGAGGAAAAATATAAAATACACTCAGGGAATATGCGCCTGAGGAAAAATATAAAATACACTCAGGGAATATGAACCTGAGGAAAAATCACTCAGCATTAGCTGAGGTAAATGATCTTACCAACAAGGTGACCCGAGTGGTGCGGGTGGAGAGGGAGCAAATTCGTCCATCTGTCCAGTCATCGGTATGGTTCCGAGTTCATCTTGTCCCCATTCTTGGGCCGAAATTGGGGTGATACTTAAACTTTTACATTACATCACCGGGGCATACATGCGGGTGGGGATGACTACAGACAATCTTATAGTTTATGTTAATGTCACAAAGTCCGTTAATCCGCACCTGCATGGGTAGAGGTAATGGCTCCTTTTGTCTGGGGCGGAAAGAAATGGGGGACTGGGACCATGAGGCCTCCGCCTCGTCTCACACTCCTCCAGGCATCCAGATAACACCAGATGTTGATCTAGTGATGGTTGCCGTCTCGCCCAGTGTCTACCACCTCACCCAATGTTTGATTTCATGCTTCCAGGCATGCAGCTACCTGGCGTACGTGACTTGGACTTAGCGATTAACTTTGTTCTCCCTACAGCCATCTTGGGCCCAACTGCAGCCCTTGTTCTGAGCAGTCGTAATTCATTCATGTAGCCTTGTTGTGAGTTGGCTAATTGAACTCTTGAGAGTTGAATTTTTAAGGACACCTTTATTTGTCTGGGTAGGAGAGTTTACCAGAAAAATTCTGCTCTGTAAAGTTCTGCTGGTATATTTTCTCCAAGAGACAATCTTGTTCTTGAATACTTGCATTTATACTTCTAACATTGGTGGAGGGGGGTGTTGGTTGTTGTTATTAACTAATTTTTTACCTTATAAAATTATTATTTTCGACCGACCTTAATAGTGGTAACAATTTTCACAATGTGATCATTGCTCTTTTAAAGACCGGGAACTATGTTAATTAAAAACACAAAAGCAATTAAACTAGCTATCTTCTCCCATCAAACCTGATATCTATCGCTTTCATTATGGACAACTGATTTTCTTTCGCACAGTGTGGAGACTACTTGTGATTGTTGCTGCTTCTGTTAATGTGGTTCTGTACTTCTCTGTATTGATCCTCATTTCTTTCACAGAACTACTGAGAAGTATTTAACCAAGATGATTTTTGTATCTTTTAATGGTTCTGACAGAGACTCCTGACCTTGATTTATCCTTTTCCTCCCCCCAGTAATAATAATAATAAAATCGGGGTTCTAACCCAAAGTTCACTGAGGTACTGCCGACCTTTATCAAAATTTTTCTTGATGCTTAGATGGGAGGAAACCATCCTTTTTTTTTATCTTACTTTTTACTTCCTTTCCTTCAATAACCAGTAAGGAATGCTTGTCTGTTTCTTGTGGCTTTATTTTTTTTTGATGGCCAACACTTTTTTCTTTTACCTTTTGTTTTTAGCAGTTTTTTGCCTCTTGAAGGGTTGCGCACCTATTGACAGTATTAGTGTTTGCTATCTGTATGTACGCAGTCTGTTCCTGTGCAGCTTTTAGTAATTTTTATTATCTCTTATAAAAAGTACCGTTTTTTATAGTAGTTTGGCAAAAAATCTGATACTGTAATTTGGAAAAACTTGCGTCTAAGTGCGCACTGCTCTTCCCCAAGTACGGTTTTGCTGGTTTTATATGGAATAGCTGGTTTCTTTTTAAAATGTATTCTTACTTTTCTTTCCCCTTCTCTTTTGAGGTATATGAAGTATTTTTGTAAAAGTCATCAAATAAATCCTACTTCTAGTAGACTGTGTGTCTCTGACAAAGCACATTTATTTCTAGTTCTTAAAAGCTTTCCTTTGGGCACCAGTTATGTATCAGCACTCCATATATTGCTTTTCCCCTCTGCTGTTAGATTTCCCCTCTGCTTTGCCTGTGTGTGGTTCTTTTGGGCAAGTTTCATGTTCAGTTTGTCTCAGGATAGTGCAGGACAGCTGACAGTTTATTATTTGTCAGTGCATTCTTTCTATCTAACATCCATAGGAATTTACTCATGACCTTTGTCACTGCATAGATATGGCATTATACAGTGTCTCATTCTCCCAGGTCATTAATACTTGTTCTCTGACCTGCTGTTATGGCTCTAGCAGCCCCTGTGTAACCTTTGCTCTCCAAAGGACAGGTATGTGTTAGTCCTTTGCAGCAGTGCTCTGCTTGCAGGTGCTGAGCCCATTGGGTTTGCTGCCAAGCAGCTCAGCCCTCCTGTTCACTCCTGGGCCCCTCTCATCTCCTGTGCATACGTATTAGTTCACTCAGGTTCTCTTTCATGGTGTTGCCATAAACTGCAAATTGCCTGCTCATGTTAGGGCATCTTTTTTAACATTGTGTCTTTAAAATTGTGTTCTCCTTTAATCTGTCCATTTGGGTGTAATGTAAACTGCCACAGAGTACGAATTCAAACTACTAAATCCTTATTTAATTACTGACCAGTCATGAGAGGAAGTGTCTTTGTTAGATTAGGATGTTTTATCATTTATGCACAGTGGTACTCTTCATTTGGGAACATTTCTAAGGAAGAGGAAAAAATTTGCACTAATACTGGAAGAAGAATGGAATGAAAGATAACGTGAGTTTAATGAAAAAAATGGGATTATAGTGTATAGGAAGGTTTGAAGTGGGAGAAGTGAATGGGTTTAAGGTGGAGCATACATACAGAAAGCTCCTTTAATGTGTCTCTTCATGACAAAAGACCAGACCCATGTATGCCTGTAAAGTGGCAAAACCTCGGCTAATATAATGGTATTACGGCAAAAAATTACACAATGTGAAATGGTGGATCTTTTTGTGCTAGAACTGAATCCTCTCTATAGCGTTATATTATTATTGGACTAACAAAACGTTCTTTGCTTTGTGACTCAGGGGATATGGAGCCACAAAGAGAATATTGCAATGCAATAAATTTCTAGTCTTTAAAAATTAAAAACAGTGTTTCATGGGGAACATATCTCAGGAAAATGAAAATATTTGGGCCACTAAGGTATTGTAGTATATCTAATTGCTACTCCACTGCCTAATAGCATGCATTGTTATTACTGTTGTAGATAATGTTTTTATGATATTTATCCATCTTCCATTTTTAATTTTAACATCTTCATTTTCCCTGAATGAAGGCATCTAAAAGTAAGGAGCAAGAAGTAGCGTTGCTGTTCTGGTTCTGTGTGTTTGCAGTTGATTGCAAATTGTATAGTATTGTAAAATTTAGTTTCTTAAAATGTTTGACTCACCTTTGACTTTGCATAGTTTATCATGGCTTTGCCTTTTTCACAAAGGAGGCGAACTATTCCTCTTCCATCTTTTGGAACTTGTTACAGAGTGCGGGTAATTAGCACTTGGAAACTCTGTAGAACAAGAAGATAAATTTGAAATTCTAGGTTCTATGGTTAAAGTTAAAAAAAAATGCATCTTTATACTACTTACTATACTAATGCCAGTTTTACCTTTTTTTTAATTAAAAAATGCATAAGTTCTCTTATAGATTTAAAAAAAAAAGTTATGGTTTCACCTGCTGTATTCAAAGTTTTAAAGAACTTCTGGTGTAGTTTTTAGCTGGCTATTACCCGAGTCTTCATACCTTGAGAAACAGCTGCATCTCCGAAAGACTACACGCTGTACCACTGCAAAATTTCTGCATGGCTGTGGTCTGTCACACACAACCTCCCTTGTCCAGGATGATCCCTGAACTGCCCCGAGAGGACAACTTTCTGGAGTCCTCTGCAGCACCATTACTGCAGTCCAGACCACTCTTTTCCTATGGAAAGCAGGGTGTCAGAGAGAGGAACCAGTCTACGTATATGTTGGGACAAAATTTGAAATAACATATGGCCTAAGTGCTTCTCTGTCCAAAAGAACCTTTTCTCTCAAGTACTTTTTATAATTGGAAGAAAGTCTATTAAGTGTTCATTATTAGACTTTCTGTATATTTTTGTGTTGGTTTTGGTTTTGTTTTGGTTTTGTTTTGTTTTTTGTTGTTTTTTTTTACTAGATACCTGTTTGTTTTACATACTTCAGAATCTTTCAAATAATATTCTTTCCTTTTGGAAGTTTCCAGTGCTCTGCAAAGCCCTACAATTCCTGGATAAAGCTTTAAAGATACAGGGGATGCCTTTTCATATGTGTGTATGCATGCAAAGGATGGGATTTCTTCCATTTGTAATGAGTATTAAGATAATGAGTGGCTGTTCACTAACCCTGAAGTTGTCAAAGAAAAATGCTCTAAAAATATGTCAACATTTTCTTGAAGAGATCTCTGCATAATGCAGAGTTAACAATAAAACTGGATTATATGGTTTATGAATGAACTAGGTCTTATTTTTTCCCTAATCAAAGCTCTTGGCTCTAAGAGTTGGCATTTTGTGGTGTGTATCTGATACTTGTCTGCATTATACTGGTTAATGCTCCTCTCTACATACATCTTTCTATGTTTCCCCCAGGCAATGATATAAGGTGATTAATTTGTGTGCTAGCGTGTTGGTTTTTTTTCCTCTCCTCATTGCGTTGGTTAATTGAGAAATGGCTGTATGTTCTTAAAATTTTTTACGAATAGAGGAAAAAGAAAAGTCATATTGTAAGATTTATAGCAAAACCATGACAGTTATTCCCCTTTTCATCCATTCCCTTTTCTAGTACTGTAGTTCAAAAATTGAATTGATTTATGTTTTCTTTTTCTTCCTTCTGTTATTATTACAGCTTTGGGGGGACTAAAACAAATATTCCTGCTTGACCTAAATGTTTCTGTATTTGTATATAAAGAAAAAGAAGGCAGAATGCTATTTTTCTTCTGTGTAATCTTCAGTAGATACTTAGTTTACCTTTCTCTTCATAGTATCCTGCATACTGAAATTGTGAGCTTCAGTTCTCTGCTTAGTATTCTAATTATATGTACACGAAATTATGCTTCATTAATGTTTTAACATTATTCCAAGGTATACCTCAAAAGACTTGCAATAAGAAAAATACTTCCGGTACCCATTCATTCTTTCTGGGTTGGATTCTACATTTACCTTTCTTCTTTCTTCCTGTTTCTTTAAAAGTAGTCGTCTTGTGCTGTGAATTGAAAATAGGCTTGCTTTTGGAAAAAAATACTCTGTAAGTTTAGGCCCAACTGAGATTTGATCTGATTTTCCTAGAAATTGTTCTCATTGAAGTCTTGAAATCCTCATCTTATCTGAGTCTTCTTGACATGGCAGCTGATTTGATAGTGCTTATCAGTATCTTTAAACCAAAACTTTGTTCTTTCGTGCCATTCTTTTTTTAGAGATGAGTGCAGCATGGAAATACATAATTCAGAAAGATATTTGTACCTGTGTGTGGTTACAAGGTGCCCAATACATAGGTGTTGTAGCATAGCAGAAGTGTAATAAGGTGTGCCTTACCAATATTGGTCTTTCCTTGGATAGAAATAAAGGAGTGGCACAGATGTTACAAAATCCTGCAGTTCTGTTTAAAGAACAGTACCTACTCCTTTTCTCAAAGCTATGAAGGTTTTTATTGATAATATAGGCCCAGAAACATAACTCAAATATTCAGCAAAATAGCTTTCAAAGATTAATTATTACAGATATAGTATAACTGTACTTAATATTAGTCTAAGTTTGAAAAATGTGTTACCCTTGAATTGTCCATAATGGAGCCTTTGAGACAATTACAGACCACCAAGGAAATTATTTTTTTCTCAGAGTGATGATGATGTATTTTAATGGCTTCAGTACTGACAACATAGATGCTTCCCATTTCCAGTTCAAGACTTAGTTAAACTCCTCTGATGGTCCATGGGAAGGAGTTAAATTCTCAAGAGACA
>NW_010156361.1:0-10248 GCF_000695765.1 Mesitornis unicolor
TTTTTCCCCTACTCTTTGAGAAGCACATGGCAGAAGACCGACCGCAACACCCCCCCCATCCCCCTGCACCTAAAGGCAAAGGGGGAGGGGGAAAGTGAAGAAACCAGGAACAAAAGCTGAGCCCGGGCAGAAGGGAGGGGTGGAAGGGAAGGTGTTTTGATTTTAAGATCTGGTTATATCTCCCATATTAAACAATACATTGTCCATTTTGTTCAATTACCTTTTGCCACCTTTCAGGCAACTTCATGATTCCATGCTCAAAAAAGTTTTTATCCTTTCTGGCAAAAAAAAACAGTTCTAAGAACAATTTGATATCTTTGTCAGCAGTGAAGGTTTTACCATTCAAGACATTTTGTAAAGAAGAGAACAAATGGTAGTCTGATGGTGCCAGGACTGGCAAACATGGTGGATGTGGTAACACATCCCATCCAAGCTGCAACAATTTTTGATGAGTGACCAAACTTGTATGTGGTCTAGCATTATCATGGTGAAGCACATCACCTCTATGAGTCACCAGTTCTGGATGCTTCTGTTTGATGGCATTATTTAATTTCTCCAGTTGACAACAGTACATGTCCAAATTTTGTTCCTTGGAAGCAATGCAAAATACACAATACCTTTGAAATCCCACCAGACTGACAGCATAACCTTCCTTTGGTGAACATCTGCTTTTGAATTGCTTTGAGCTGGTTCATCAGACTTGTTCTATGGTCTTTTTCATTTGGCAGTGTTGTAGATGATCCATTTGTCATTGCCTGTTATCATAAGTTTCAAAAATGGATCTTTCTCTTCTCATTTCAAGAGACAATCACAGATGTCAACGTGCTTGGTGAGGTGAATTTCTTTGAGCTCATGTGGTACCCAAATATCAAGCTTCCTAATGTATCCAAGTTGTTTTAAATGGTTTTCAGCACTCAATTTTGGTATGTTAGGATGATCGACAATCTCTCATGTTGTTAAATACAAATTGGATTAGATCATTGCCTTTATTTTGTTATCAACTTCAGTTGTCCTTCGTGAGTGTGGTGCATCTTTAACATCAAAATCTCCAGACCAAAATTGAGCAAACCAATTCTGACACTGCCATAGTTTTAAGGCATCTTCACATACATACACATGACATAACTTTTCATGAGCTTGCACAGTGTTTTTTTCCTTTTCGGAAGTAATACAGCACAATATGTTGAAAATGTTCCTTTTGATTTTCCATTTTGAAATTGATGTCAAATAAATAATTGTTAACAAAATTGAGCACTTTCTTTTCTAAAGCAAGCTTGAACTGTCAGCTGTCAAGTTACATAATAGTTTGCAGTTTAAAATTAAGTTAGTTACATTTCAAGAGATGTCCCTCTATTAAAAGAAACACGATTAGTTTTTGGCCAAGCCAATAGTTGAAATACTGGCCAGAAATTTATATGGCCAGAAAATAAATGTGTTTAAGCATAACTGGAAGACATTAATATCCATTAACAGAGGAATACTGGACCACTATGATAACTCTGTACTTTC
This sequence comes from Mesitornis unicolor, assembly GCF_000695765.1. Taxonomy (NCBI): domain Eukaryota; kingdom Metazoa; phylum Chordata; class Aves; order Mesitornithiformes; family Mesitornithidae; genus Mesitornis; species Mesitornis unicolor. Next base: position 1,510 of record NW_010156361.1, read on the forward strand.
TCTGCTTGTTTTCTGTAAAGACTGCTGAATCCAAAGGTAGAGTTAAAGCATTGCTTCTGCAGCTGATACAGGAAGAAGCTTCATTCTGTCACTGCAAAGCTAAGCAAAGGACAGTTTGTAGCTTTGCTAAAGGCATGTGTAATGCCTTTCCATAGAAGTACAAAAGGCTAAGTGGAGAGGGTAAAGGAAACCTTTTCCTTCCAATATGCTTTCTCTGTTCCCTTCAGCATAACTGAAGGATTGATTATATATCCTGTGTCATGAAGAAGACATTGCCACTGTGTGATGGGAGCTCATTGTTCAGTTCAGAGATGTACCCATAGTGAAAAGATTTGCATCATGTGCTTTTGCTCCAAACACTATGCTGCTTGCAATTCCATAAATGATGCAAAAAGCATGTTAATAGGGCATTTGAGAACAACAGAGATACTGAACTGTTCATTCTCTTGGGACAGTCGTATTTATGGTTTTTTATGGGTATGTGAAAGACTTGAAATTCAAGGTTTATCTTAATACATTTACACTGCAATTTTTAAGACTGCAAAAAGCATTATAATAGGAGTTCACCTACTAATGATATTTGCAAAAAACAGTTATTAATAGCTTATAAAAAGAATCAGGCTCCTTTCTTGTCCCAGTAATTTATTTCACATGCACAGTTATATCCCTTCTCAATTTCATTTTCATTTGATAAAACAGGAAGTATAAAATATAATTTGCAATAAGTCTATGCCTGGCTGTGCAACAACTATGTGCTAAAATGCATCAATATGCCCTTCCTTTTCAGGGAACACCACTAAAACTGACACATTTTGGTGACCTTCTGGACTGGTGGTACTTAAGAAAGGAGAGGTACATAAAGAATAAATGTTCTTGGCTAATATTTGAAAGTGCAATGTTTTTATTGGAGCCAGGAACACCATTTCCGTTTCCTTGGAAGGTTCAGGGGAACCTATTGTTTGGCTAATGAGACACATGGCACTGTATGCCTGAATAGTTCAGAGAGAGATGAAAAGTTCCTATATATCCTGCACAGTGAAAATACAAGTCTGGAGACTGCATGTGTTTCTAATTTCAATGCACTTTTATTTCAGTTATTTAGATGGATAGAGGCATCAAGCCAGAGTTTCCCCAACAACAGCAAAGGTCTTACACTGTCCAAACAGACTGCATTCCTGAATCCACCGGTCATGCCACCTAAAAAGGTTTAAAGATTCAGCATGGTCTGTTTAAACAAAATAGTTATGTTATTCATTTCAACCTTGCACATAGGCACCAATGTTTATATTGTTGAAGTTAAGTTTTAAAGTGAGCAGAAAATGTTGGTAGAAGGCTTAGGCCCTGCACTTACTCAGAAAAGGAAGGATGTTTACCATACTAGGGACTGAGAAAATGAACTGAGTTACTTATCATAGCATTTAAAAATGCCATGGTTAGGAAACACAAACATTCTCTCTTTCAGTTTCCCTTCTCTTTTTTCCTTTTACACTTCATCGATCACTGATGATTTTTGTTATTAGATACAATGCTGTACACTCTCATTAATGAATCCCAACCAAGCTTGACTGCTTTCACTGGAGACCCAAACCAGAAAGCTGGGAGAAGTTCATGAACTCTATGAGCAAGTAGGGAGCCCATTTCAGGAAACTCAGAACTGAAACTCTGTTTATGCTATATTTTGCCATGAAACTAGGTAGTTTCTAGCAGGCAATGAATGGATGAAGGAGGAGTTCTTGCAGTTGGAATATTCCCCTCTGCTTCCTGTTTGGAGGGGAAATTAAGGGTTTTAACAGGGTAGTTTTTTTTCGCTAGGAAACAATACAAGTGGGCAATGGCAAATGTTATAGAGTAGCTGCTTGGCTGTAAACCTTAGAACTGTGGATGTCTTCATGGGGAAAATTGAGTGTTTTTCTTAGTTTTTCCTTACAAAAAAATGTTAGAAGCTTAAACCTAAAATCTCTTTTCTTTCCACCCCCTCATGTTGGTATACTTGTTTATTATTACAGGGTTACTCATGCATGCTGGCCTATTGATATTGAATATTTAGTACAGTCAAAAGAAGATCTTTTTTTTCTTTGAGAAAACAACTGAGACTTTGTAGAGATTTGCATAGATTTTGTAAATACATGTTATATTAAGAGGATATATTATCATCCCAGTTGCTTAGATTTTGAGCCTGTGAACTTTAACACAAAAAATACTTCATGAACAATTTCATCTATTTTCCGTGAAAGTGCTTTTGGTATATTTTGGGATTCAGTAAGACTAGAGTTCTTAGCATAGAACTTTTAAAAAGCCTAGTATTACTATAATAAATTTCATGTACACAGTATTTCATATCAGCAAAGACTGTCTTCTGTCTTTGGAAAGCAACCTGAACCTGAACTGTCAGGACGCTTTGCCCTTCCACAGCTGGTACACAGTTGCCATGTTGACTGAAGAAGCATGTGAAGGATAAATGAAGTTTCCACAAGAGTTTCTGCATTAATGTGGAATGCTTTGTTCTGTGCACTTGCAACCTTCATGCCTACTTTTGCAAATATTTTCTCATGGCTGTGTTGATGTCATACCACAAGCATTTTTTTATTTTATTTTTTTTTAAATATTTGTGGGTTTAGGCTGGTGGGAATCATGAAACAGGTATAGAAAAAAGGTGATGGAAGGAAAAGAGAAGAAAGTATATCAATGGTATCAGGAATGAAACAGAGAGGAAATACTGTCACTTCTCTGTGTACCTGGTCCTAGAGAATCAAGAAGCAGCCGAGAACAAGCAGCATTTCTGAAACAGTAACTCATCCTCCTGTCTCACAGGATTTACATTTGTTTGTCTCCCACGTCACTCTCCTGCATAGTCACCATCCTTTCCCCAGCTGAGTTCTTACAAAAATCTTTTCATAGTCATTAAATTTCTGTCCTTTAGCCTTCCCTTCCCTGGTCATTTTTGCAGGTAGAGCATTTGGATTGTAGATCTGAGAAGCACAGCTCAGTTGTGCTTGGTCATTAGCTTTGCACGGGGGCCAGCAGGAGCCTGTATTAGCCCAGCACCAAGTCCCACAGAAGCTCCATACCCAAAGAATGCTCTGACCAAACATCACTGCATGGAAAGGATGAGGCTTTACCTGGATTTTCCTTTTCCTCTTTTGCAGTAGTTTGGAAAAGGTTGCAGGGATTTCCATTGGAGATAATGACTTTCAAGAAACAAAGGGTGTGGGCAAAGATGTTTCCATGCCCATTTCTCACAACCTAGTCCAGGTCTAGATGACAAACTCCAATTGTGTACACATCACACTCCCAGCTTTCTCTGTCTGCACTTTTCCTATTGCTTCCTTCCTCCAAAAGTACTTTTGTGGCATGTAAGTGGTTAAATTCAGAGAAAGATCAAGGATTTAGTTTTAAAGGTATTTTGTTATCTGCTAATGCTGATAGTTGCATGTTAGGTATTAAAAAATGAACGAGCACCTAATTACTGTTGATTTCAGAGTAAGTTAGGTATTTTTGAAAATCACAATAGGCCCCAGGAGGCTATCTTTCTCCTGAGCCCCAGTGCGTAGCATTTCCTATTGTTTAGGTCTCTCTCAAGACATAAAGCCAATCAAAAGGGAAAAATAGCATAAGGACTGAGAGTGAGCTTAGGCTATCTGATTCTGGCTTGTTCAGATCTTGCATGTAAATCTGCTCCCAAGTGACTTTACAAGGTTCAGTCACACTTTGATCTTTAACTCTCATCTTCTTTGTGATGTAGCTATTTCAATTTCATTAATTAGAACAATAGTAATTCCTCCTCCTGCAGTAAAATAAATAAGCAAAAATAAACCATCAGACCTTCTGTTGGATTCACACCTGTTTAAAATGCTCACAAAATCACACAGTGTAGAAAGTAATTGCATTACATTAAACAGATATCCACAGTCTTTCAACAAGTTTCTTTGTGTCTATGTATAACAATTTTTATAAGTGTATTAAAAGTCCTTTCTCTCTATGCAAAGCATTCTCCCAACTCTGTTAACTCTATGTGAACACCTCCTTCATCATATTTGTTATATATTATATCAATAAATTTTTATGAAATTTGTTCTTTATCTAGTACCCTGAGACAAGCTGATCTTCAGGTTTCTGGAGTTTCTACACAATGGAAGTTTTCTTGTGTTTTGTATTTCCTTATTTTATACATTTGAAGGACTGAAAGTTCTAAGCACAGAAAATTATTTCACTTGAATTTACAGTCATGCTCTGGTTGAAACTGTGGACTGCATTTTCAGCTTTATTGATGTGGATGTCGGAAACAACAATCTTTAATCACAAGATAATAGACTGCATTTGTATTTTGTTTCTATATATTCTTAATACAAAGCTTTGCATGAATCCTTGAGTACAAATTGTCTGTCACAAGAAGAAGCAGAGGTATTTGGTATAATGATCTGCTGAGCAGTGAGCAACAATGAAAGAGCCAGATAACTAGTCTGGGCAGCAAAAATGAGTGGTGCATCTCAGGTGCAAGAATGCAGGGTACCAAAACAGAAGACTGGTAGCTATGTGTGGGGTCAGTGGAGTTGCCCAACAGAAGATTTGTGAAAGCATAGCTAGTATTTGAAATCATAACCACCCATGTGTATGTGGAATGGATTTCATCATAGTGTAAATTGGAATATGAAAAGTGCAGAGGTCTTGTCCAACCTCACTTGTTTCCGACCAAACATGTTATCTTTCACTGAGATGTGTGGACTAGACAAAGTATCTGGCCATTACTGCCATGGCTGCTGGGTCCATTTTCTTTTTCATATCCTAGAGATTAATAAGGCTAGTGCTAAATGACCTTGACTTGAAAGTGATGCTAGCCATGACCATCTGGTGGCATGTCTAAGACTACTGGGCTGAGTACAGAGCTGTGAACAACTATTCAGTCATGTCCTCTGCCATAACTTTCATCACCAGAGTTTGAGCTGTTTGTGAAGTCTGACATATTGCAGCTTTCTTCCACCATCTGCAGTGTCTGCTATATAAGAAACAGATTTTTCACTCTGACCTAAATATTCTCTAACAATACCTTCAGTCAGTTTCTCCTGAGGACCCAGAAGTCAGTCTCTGCAACTGGAGTCTCTGTCCATCAAAGATGAGTACTTTTTTCATCTTTTCTTCACAGTCCTCATCTTCACGTGCAGGTGATTGAATCCTCCTGTAACTGAGTTTGGTTTGATTCAAAAACGGCATAATGATGGCACAGTTGATTTGTACTATAGCATTATGTTTTTTCTAGGTGCAATATTTCCCCTGTAGTAATAAGTTTACTAGAAACAAAATTGAAGAATATAACGGTAAATAATATATTCTTGCAACTCTTTTTTAAATTAAGTCATAGGAAATCTGGGAGAATCTAAGGCCATTTTATCTGTTCTTTTTATAAAATCTAGTACTGATACAGCTACTAAATATGGAAATTTTTATATTTATGACTGGGCAGGTGTTCTTATTGTTAAGTAATGGACATGTCAGAATTTGGTTCCTTATAAATCCCCATAAATATGTCTTTTTATTTCTTTTATGCTTTTATTTTTTTCTTACTGGCACATTTTTAGTGGCATTTTTCCATCTCAGGAGGAGCCAGAAATCCCCAATCTGTTTTTTGAATCATTGTCAAGAACAGGACCACGTTGTGGTGACAGGAGACTATCTTACTTTCAATTCTTAGTGTTGATGAAGTCAGTAGTAACAGCCACATGCTTCAATGTCAGAGTCATTGTCCTGACCCTTGGAAATGTCCTTAAAATCTGTGACTTTTTTAGCTGCTGCTGACTTTCCTTGCTGCTTCCATTGCAACCTTTTAGTGGTTGGTTTGGAACATTTTTAGCCAGGAAGTACATTGCTTCAATGTCACCTCAAAGTGCCTGACAGCACTCTCCCAGACTGCACTGATCATATTTACATTGATTAATATGTTGTGCTGAATAATGAACGATCAAAAAACTTTGTATAACTGCATTTGCTCTTCAAGTGACAATGCTCACTTTAGACTTTTAGACCCAGTGCTGTTATTGATGGAGCAAGATGTCCCTTCCTTTACACTCAGAAGCGCAGTCCTGAGTAAGGTTGCTTGATCTGAAATCAGCACCTTGTGCAACATGGGACAGATTTTGGCTTTAAATCCGTGTCTGTGTAGGAGGAAAGTTTAAAATGGGCACAACCTCCTGAGGGAAGAGGACTAAGGTAATGTCAGATGAAATTATTGTAGTTGATGCCTGTGTTGCTGTGGTTGCTTTCTTCTCCATGGAAAGAATGTAACTAGCATTATCCTCTGCTGAATGTAGTCAGAGATTATGTCCCTTTTGTATCGGGAGTTACTAAGAGCAAATGGGCATCCTTGCAAGAATTATGGATCTTCTCCATCCTGGTGTTCAAACTGTAGATTTAGTCAGAAGGTATCTATAGAAAACTAGGACATTTTTCATATTCCAATTCCTACTCTGCATGTAATGAAAGAGAATTGCATTCTATTTGCTAGCCTCTGTTCCTAGATGCATATTTTGATTAATAATGCTGCATGTAACCTGTAGATAGCTCACTACAAGTAAACATTTTGGCTGAAACAAAAAATATGTATGAAGTTGTCACTGGGGAGACTGAATGGTCTGTTTATCTATTAGATGTAACTTGCATCTAGCAACTCGGTTGCTCAAATATGACCCTATATTGAGTCCTGATCACTATCAAAAGGACTGGAAGGACCTGTAACCAATAGACTATCTTTCTGCAAAATCTTTTATCTAGATTAGGTTTCTTTTTTTTTCCTCTTGAGTTTTCTCTTAGGTTTCTCTTGAGTCATTGCAGTGCTGCAGCAGAGGGACGTAGAGCCCTGCAGATCAGGGAGGTCCTTGGTGGTCAGGCATGTCCCAGGGGGATGTACTCCAGGCCCTACCACCGTTACTAGACAGGAGTGACTAATCTCACGAATGGAGCACTTGTCTGGTGTCACAGACACTGGTCCTGTCTCTGTCCTGCTAACAGGCTGTGAGAAAGGCAAGTACTTTCTCATCGTACTTTCTCCGTATTTTAAAAGTGCTTCAGAAGTGTTCTGGGATCTGCCAGAACAAGGTGTTGTTATTAAAGGTTTACAGGTGAAACTATCCATCTTGATTTTTCCCCTTATCCACTGAGGTGGACAAATTGAATCTTTTGTCTCATTTGGTGGGGGAGAAGTCTCGATTACTATATCTCACAACAGTAGGATGAGAAAATTATCTTTCTATTTCTGCTGTGTCTGGGATTGTGCTCTAGTTGGTCTCAGTATGATGCAGACAACTAGTAAAGATTTTAGCTCTGTACTGCTGCATTGCCTTCATTCCTGATAAAAACAAATTACTTGCAAAAAGTTGTGCACTGTTTGAATTTTCATGTATTTGTATGTTCTGCGTGAAGCATGCAGCAGCACCTTAGTCACATAAATTTGAAAAAAATACAGTTTCCTTAAAAAAAAAATAAATTGAAATCCCCCAAACCCAAATCACAGTACCTATGCAAAGGTTCTGGTGCTGTAGAACTACTACACACAGTTTGTTTGGGTCTGCTGTGAACACCTATCAAAAGCATTAGAAATCAAAGTGGGGTGGGAAATTAATCCCTTCCTGCCAGTTAATAATATGTGTTTCTTTCAGCATTCAATTATTTAAAACCTTGCAAACTTTTCCACACCAACATGACTACATTTTTGACCTCTTTATGTGCTCTGTGACAAGGAATTAGTGCAAGTAAAGCAAGCCCCCATTTCCAATTGGTAATTATATGAGGACTATCAAAAAGCAGTCTCCTGGTAGGTCATAATATTGCTTGGTGGTAATGCTGTCCCTGTGCATTTCATCATGGACATGAAATCTGGACCAATTATCATTTTCTCATACTGTAGCTTTTAATGTATTTTTATTTTCTTTGTTACTGTCTAGTTCATTAAACAGGGTTTTCATGTTCCCAGTAACAGGATTACTATTGATAATTTCATCAGAACTATAATTCCACCCCCCATATGCCTTCGAGAGGGAACCATCATGGTCCATAGTCACAGCCTGTCCACCTCCAGTATAATTCCATTTACAGCTGCCTCGGACACATCTCCCTCGAACTATGAAGGGCCAAAACTGCCAGTTTGTGAAATGGCTTTTATCCATGTATTACAGCAGCCTTGGAGAATTATGAAACCATCAGCTGCCATCTGACCATATGCACATCTAGAAAGATGCTTAATGTACAGGTGTAATAAGTTTATAATTGCAATTTATATATAGCAGTGCAATGCCCAGTCTGTCAGGTAAATACCAGCGAACAGCACAGCTTGAATGGGTGTTGTAAACATGCAAGTAACAGGTTTGTTAGAGATCAGCAGCTGTTTAGATTGCAAGCTCCTTGGAATAGAAAATGTCTCAGCTCTTCTGTCTCAGCTATTTCCGTCCAGACATGAGTTACAGTAAAGGCATGAAGTACTGTCAGTCTCTTACACCCCATATTTTTTTTTTCATGTTCTCCTCTGCTTACCATAACTCTGGGTATTCTAAATAATAAATGCAAATGTAATTCAGATAAGGTATTTAGTTTCTAAGTTATTGTTTATCTTATTGTTGCATTTTCAGGCTCTGTTTGAGAGGAGACTTTTACTATAGTACGAGTATAACAGTAGAAACCAGAAAATAAAAAATCATTCTCCTCTGAACCCAGTCTTTGTGTATCAACTTCCGTGTTCTCTGATAGGGACACTCT
>NW_010156361.1:10279-19423 GCF_000695765.1 Mesitornis unicolor
TGGAACAGGAAATAGTGACAGAATAGTTATATTTTATAAGAAGTGTGTGTGTTATGTTTTGAAAGGTTAGATCCTTGCAAACAAGCTCTCTGAGTTATTTAGCAGCACCGCTTTGTTGGTTTTGATAGGAAAAAAAACAAAGAGTATTATGTAAAGCAGAAACAATTCAGCAAAGCAAGTGAGAAACAGGGATGAAATCCTGGCTCCAGTGATGGGGAAAATACGTTTTGGAACCAAATTAGATAAAGATAATAGTCCCTTCTGACCTAAAAGTGTATTTATTTGTTGTCATGAGATAACATCGCCAAACATCTCAATGTGCTGTTTGTACTTGCTGGCAGGATAATATTGGAATAGAAAGGAAGATCTCTAAGAAAGAAAGTTGACAGCTCATGCAATATTTCTATTTAACATAGGGTAAATGAGATCAGAATTACTTTGGTGTTCTGTCAACTTCCATGGTAAATGGAGCTAAATCACTGTGCTTTTTTTTATGGTGGGTTTCCAATGGAGTTTAAACAGGATGCTGGTATTCATGAGAGAGAGTTTGGGAGATAAGTGCTTGTTTCTAATTGTGTTGAATGTTTTTAACTGAATGTATGTTTTATATCTCCAGTTGTTACATGAAGACTGATTCTGTTCTAGGTTGATACTCTAGAAAGCTCTTCTTGGAGACACTTTAAAAAAATTGTTATAATTGACCCACTAGGGAAAAAAACCCCAAGCCAGTAGTTTAATTTTGAATGCAAGTTGACTCAGATGCTTTTAACAGGTGGAACTTCATTAGAAAGAAACCAATGCCTGACTTTCTGAGCAAACAGAAACACCTGGGCATGCCTGAGGGCAAGGCTGGCCATTTCAGCATGCAATTGCAATTTTCAGCCTTTCCAAACTGTGATTAGTTATTTAATTGCACATCCATATTTAGTTGATGCATTTGCACATGTAATTAATTAGGATTTATTTAAAATCAGTCTGGAATGCTTTGTTCCTCAATTTTCTACAGATCATATTATGGAAGGCTAGATTTGATTTTCAATTTTCAATTTTCAATTTTCCTTCATTTTTCTTGATCTAGTCTTGAATGACTATCTATGGACCGGAAAAGTCCTTTGTTTAGTACCGGTGGAACAACATGTACAGAGAATACAGAGACTTTCTTCCAAGGGTAAGTTTATATCTGATATGTAAGTTTTATGAAGCTGTTTGTTACACTGTATGGTACATACTATTGAAAGTTCTGGTTTTCTATATTTCTTACTGCTTTGTAAATTAAATGTACGTCAGTAAAAGCTATTGAGTTAAATATGTATATTTTTGATGAAGGAAACAAATATAAGAAAGAGCATGCTTTGTACTGATAATACATTAACAGAAAACTTAGTGCTAAGAAGGAATTCTGTATTTCCACAACTGAGGATATTTTTTTTTTTAATCAACTTTATGAGAAGTTGTGTGTGTGTGTGTGTGAGCATTTGGACTGCCCCAGATATAAATTCCGAGGCATGGTGGCGCATGGAATGATTTAGCTTTGTTGGGTTAAGTGTTTTTTCTATCCCTGCAAGAAAAAGTGTATATGTTTTCCAGCTTTTACCCTTTTCCAGCAAGGATTGCATTTGTGTGTCTGGATTGAGTCTTAGAAAAACAAGCCCTTACCTAAGCTCATCTCTCTTCACATTCATGTAAATTGCCAAGTGGTGCTTTTCATACAAGGCAACGCCATGTGTTATAGAGCTCCTGTAAGACTGAGGAGTGAAGTCTGGTGTTCCTGCTTTGAAAACTATAGCTGAATGAATCTATGAAGGGCAGAAAATTGTCATGGTGTGAGTGTGGAGGAGGAAGAGAGAGGGGGACTGGCTGACTCTTAAGTCCTAACTCGGTATGGGTTTTCAAATTGGGAACTATGAGTAAATCTGTGCTTTCTTTTTGACTTTTCTGAAATAAATTGTGGAAGATATAGTGCAGGCAGAAATGAAAATTGTGGACCTTCTTAGGTATGTTGGAAGTAGAAAGTCTCTTGGTCAAACTGATTGTGCGTGTTTAGCTTTGAAGGAAGTAATGTGGGAGAGGCACTTGAATAGTCTTAAAGTATAAAAGGTTATGAGACAATCATTCATCTCCATATTCACCAAACATTGAACAAGAATAAATTTACTTGATTATTAGTAAGGTCGTTTTGGTTTGGTTATTTTTGTTGCTTTTGTTTTGTTGGTTGTTTTTTTTTTTTAGTACAGATGGAAACTTTCTAACCATGGGAAAAGGCTGCTGAGAGCAATTGTGTAACATTGCAATTAGAGGTGTTAACTAACAGGATGGAAAAGCACCTGTTTAAAACCATGCAAATATACCTGAACCTGTCTTGGAGCTCAGGAATGGACTTTCCAAACTCTTCTGATCCTTTGCAGCTTTACATCACTGTGGCTTTTCCAAATGACTTCCTTATTTGTAGTAGAGGAGAACGGAAGTTAGAATGGTGATCAGCAGGATTTGTTTTATTTGTTCAGATAGTCTTTAGTTACTGGATTTATTGAAAGAAAATACAAACCTAGCATGAACTTTTAAGGAAAGATATTGTTTGGGTTAAACATTGCCAGACTTTCTGGGATGACTGAATGTAGAGATAGAGTGGGATCCTGGGAAAAAGAGACTTCTGTTCTTAATAGCACTTAATAAATAACATTTGTGGATGACTGCAGGTGGAAGTAGAGAGATGCAGGTCAAGGTACCATTGTTTGGACCCAGTTCTTGAAAATACGAATGGGAGAGTCCATGGCATTTAATCCTGTAAATTGCTTGTACATCTCTGCTTTTTACTCCTGTTTGAGATAATGTTTGGCAAGTTGCTATTCTCCATGTAATGCAAATCTGGATTTCACTTTTTGTAGTTTAATATCCTACTTGTAGATCTTACAAATCCAGTGGGAAGTTGACTTTAACTAGTTTCATACTGTCCCTTACCTTTTAACAAAGTGCCATGTTACAAAGGTATGTTACTCAGATGAGTTACCATAAAGTGAAAAAGATGACTATATATGAGAAAAATCAGGACTGTATGTGTTCGAGATATTTTTTTCAGATTCTTATCTTCCCCTCACAAAAACCCCCACTTTATGCCCATAACATCATCTCTGGAATCTTTGTTCACCTGTAGAAATATTTGCACACACAGAATATTTCTAAAATAATGTGGTATTGAATGGAAACAAGAGAAGTCATGGTCCAGTCTGCTTTTGAAAATCACTTTATGTATGCTTGCTTGCTTGTTTGTTTTGTTATTTTTCTACCTGTATAAATAGAGTTTAGGGTTCAGGCCAACTGAATTGAGAACTTGTGTATCATATCTTGATCACTGTTGTTTGTAAATCAATTCAGAATTTTAAGATTCAGAAGGTAATTAATTAATGTTAAATCTTGAGGATGGGAAGGTTAGTTGGTTCTGCAACCTTGTATACTTGTCTAAGTATTAGAAATATTATTAAAAAGAAAAAAAGAAAGGAGAAGTGGAAGGGAATTTATCCACTGCACAAACTTTTGCTTTTTAATACTGTCTTCCGTTGAAATTGAGACATGTTCACCCTTTCCCCCTTAAAAACCCAATACTTCATTATATATGAAAAGGATATGGAAAAGTGTTTAAATTTGTTTATTTGTTTTTCTTCCTTCAATACTTCTAGTGTAGAGAATGAAGGAACAATATGCCTCCCACAACTGGAGCCTGGGGAAGGACAAAATAGAATCAGCTTGCAGCAAGATACTCCCATTAGATGCATGAGAAATCTGCAGTGCCAGTGATACAGAAGCACTCAAGTATCAAGTCAAGTCTGAAATGTGGAAAGTTCTATCACTGGAGGTGTGGGTAGGGGATGTTTTTGTTTTTTTCTGGGTTTTTTTAAATACCAATGATACATCAAGAATTATATAATAGATATACTTACTTTTGCTTTTATATAGGACTTACTGTGTTTTCCAGCTTTATTAGTTTTTAATTCTATGACTGAAATCTTCCTTTAAATGCAGTATGTCAACTTTTTAATTACAGAGGGAAAACCCACAAATCTTTTGATTTTAAATATGAAACAAAGCATTTTTATTCAAATTGATGACCTTTGTTTATGTTTTCTCAATCGCAAATTTGTCTGAGGCTTTTCTGTTTCTGCAAAAATAAACTGTAAGGTACAAGTTTTATAACAAAATGTCATTTGTGCTGGGAAAAGTTTCACCCAAAGTCCTCTGACCATTACTAATGAAAAAACCACAGTCTCTGTGTTTGCTCTTGTTTGTAGAGAAATTCTGCCATATTTTGACCTCATTCCCATTTTTCAGCCAAAACACTTGGCAGAATATACATAATGCTTTTGGAACCACATTGCGAAGCGGGATCAACATCTCGATAGGCAGTTCTCCACAAGCACAATATGAATATGATTTTAAATAGTCAATTTTATGACTATTTTTATCTGTAGTCCAACTGTGACATAATTAGCAACGATATGTGTTGCAGAAATTTAGATTTCCAATGTTACTTCATCCTTGGCCCAGCATTCTTCTTTCTTGCCAGTCACATTATCTGTGTGCTGGATAGCTCTTGTGAGGAACATTCAGAAGAGAAGTTAGAGAGTTGCTGTGTAGACCTGGAAATCAGAATAAGAGCTGTGCTGATTTACTGACTGGGTGTCATGGTAGGCATGTTACTGGAGAGAGTTGTAGGAATGATAGGTCCTGGCATTTGTTCAGCAGCTGCCAATAGCAGCACCTTTGTGGGGTGGGGCACTGCTGCTAATAACCAAATATTTGGAGAAGAGAAAAAATGTGTTTGTAAGTGCAGCCCCTGCTGTCCTCATGTGGGAGCTGGGTTGAACCACTCATGAACTACACAGGGCTCATGTGCTCCAGGTTGGTCAGACCTATAGTAAAAAATAGCAAAGGTCCAAGTGGTTCACAGTTGATTAATTAATTTAATGTGTGACCCTTATACAGTTGCTTCAGCTAAGTGATTTTTCTCCCCTGTACTCATAAAGCATACTTCTCTCAAGCTTTCTCTGTCCTTTAGTACATCAGGGACTGTCTGCAGGTGTTGCCTGACCTTTAGTAAGATCAAGTTGGATCAATGAGTCCTGTAGCATTTCTCTCCATTTCAATATTGCCACCTCAAGGTTTTTTTTCCCATACCTGTATCAGCTGATGTATTGTACAGCGAATAATTCACACTTCACAGTTGTTGTTTCTTCCTTATACTTATGCATGTTTAGCTGTGATAGGAAGCACCATTACATCTGTACATGTTAATCTGCCTGCACTGAGCCATGCCCCTGGGTGGCCTTGTCATATACAATGAATGTCAGCCTTCCTTGTGGTTAGTGTTTGAGTTTAAATAATCGTATTTTACTTTTTGTAGACAATTCTTTTCAGCAGACCATGGGATGTCAAGTGGACATTATCATTAGTTTGGCTCTAGTCCTGGGGCAAATTAAATGTTTGACTATTTATTGAAAAATCCCCTTCCTTTAGGTGAGGAGTTAAATTAGATTTTTTTTGCTAACAGAAGACGTTGCAAGAAGCTGCTTGCATATTACATTGGTGTTGACTGAAAAAAATAAAACACTTCACTAGTTCATGTTTACAATATATGAATTTATTTTAGATATAAATTACCCAGACTACTTTGCTTTGGAGGCAATTGAAAATCTCAGGGGCTTTCTCATAGCCCTGCGTTTCAGGGAGGAGGGATATAAAAGAGAACAGTTGCTCTCATAATGTTTGGTTATATCTGTGCTTTGTCTGTGTTGAAAGATGCAAAAGGTAAATGAAAGGTAAAGCACTATTTATAAAGGTTAGACTTTCTATGAACCAGGAGTTATGAATTTGGCTTAAGCAACAGGTGAGGGTTCAGCTAATTCTCTTTTTATTGATACTGGTTTGCACATCTTTACCTATTTTAAATGTTGTAGGTGTGTAATTTCTTCTGTGGGTTGTAGATTTCAGAATTGCTGATAACAAACATTGCTCCTAGATTTAGGTAAGAGAGTCTTATTTCTTTGTAAAGCAAAAGAATTTAGAAATAAAGTGAGGTTTTGGTTTTAAAAATATTTCTGTTTTTTCCTTAGTTAAGTTTGGCATAGTCTTGAGAATGTTGTATATGTAGTTGTTTGTCCTAGAAACCATCATGGTTACTAAATATAAGGAATTAAAAAAAAAAATCAAGGTTGTGCTGAAATGAGCGTAGTTAAAATTCAGAAAGAGAGATTCCTTAATTAACTTAATAAAATTACTAATGGAAGCATTTTAACTGCTAAATTTAATTTACTTGTCAAGATATCAAGCTACAAAGAGGAGGGAAGAGTGGGAACTCTGCTTTCCATTATGATGTGCTCTATTATAGAATAAATTTGCTTAAAATGAAATATATCACAAAAAGCCATCAATGACATCTTAATTTGGAAGAGCCAGTTGAAAAGTAATTAGACTGTGAAACAATCAGTTCTAGTAAATCAGTGTTTCCCTTTACATAAACATACGTTTTTACTATTTATAAACAGGAAAGACTTCCAGACACTCAAGTAGCAAGGACTTTGATTGTATTTCTACTGTGTTTTCTATTTTACATAACAAAACTGTCAAAACAAAAAGAATTGGGGCTTGATTTGGATGTGATCCAGCAAAATACTTAAGAAGTGGTTTCACTTTAACCATTGCCTTTAAAAACCTGTCTCTGTGGGGCTTTGTCCTTTCTATTGACAGAGGTTCACATATTGGGGCTGAAACTGAGATCTCAAAATAGGAAAGGAATCTACTCGGTGTGGATACTTGGTGTGCTATCTTCATCACTTTATTAGATGGAAAGCCTCTGTTGTATTCCTAAGACATCTGAGTACTGTGACTGAACAGTTTTACAGTAGATTTTATTTCAAAATTGGCCTACACCTACTCCTACAAAAGTAAACAATTAGGACCCCTGGAGTAAATTTCACCTTAAAGATTCAAGTGTTGTGAATACTTTACTACATTGACCATTTAAAGGCCCTATATTTGGACAGCCATGGCAACAGTAACTCTGACAACTTTGGATCTGCACTTGAGTTAGGACTTTGAAAAGCTCAGCATTAAATGAATGTCCATGGCAACTGGGCATCTGATCTTTGTAGTCCTTTGAAAATCATTGCCCTGTGATGCAACACCAAATTCAGACAAAAAACCCTCTATGATAATGCTATCAGTTCAAATTACTGTGTGGCTGTTAACATCCCTCCCTAGTTGTCTCTGTCGTGTTCCTCTCCAGGCCAGGTCTGAGCACTGTGGAGAAATGCTGTTCTCTCTAATGAGTTCTACTATTTAGAGTTCTTCTAAGTTACTTTAAGTACTCTAAACTTTTTGTATTTACTTTTAATAATTCATAATATTCCAGTTACTGGATGTTTTTTATGTGAAAAGCAAGTCAGAATGCTTGTTCTGTTGATAGTTGAAGAATTGGTTTCGCAGGACCCGATAATAACCAGGAACTTCATTCACAAAAAGGCACTGTGTGAGTGTAAACATAGAACAGTACCTGTTATTTTTACCTTTCTGAAGGCTGATGTTCATTGTGACAGTGGAGGAAGGAGCAACTCTGCTTCTGAGGTTTGATTCTTCAGTATCATAGAAATATTGGAGGTAGAGTGGGAAACTTATATGCTGTAATTTCTACCAAGAAGTTTTTCAGCTTTACATTCTTAAACAATACCAGAACAATAGTGAATATATCATTAAGTGAAATTTAAAACTGAACATAAGAAATTAGTTTTAAATGACACAGGCGTCATGATGCAGATCAAATCTGTATTGGTTTGAACTTTTATAGCATTTTCCTTATAGTTGAGTCGTTTTACAAGCTTCACAGCGGTACTGTGGCTGTGGTCAAGGTGCCAACAAGAGCTCCACTCTGAGGCAGAAGAACAGCTGCTTCCATTTGGATTAGTTGTTGGGGCAGGGGTCTGTAAATGTTAGAAGTACGTATTGCAGCCAGAACTGTGTGATGCACTGCCAAGCGAATTATACCAGCATTAAATGATATTAGTGAATACGCTGAGAAGGAATACACAAAGAAAGAGAGCAATGCAGGCAGCTTGCAGAAAAGTGAGACTTGTAGTGAAAACTTAATTAATTGAAGTCCTTATAGTTGTTAATTTCTCTCTTTCTGCCAGGTAGTGTGCAAATTGAAAGGGTTTTTTTTGTTGTTGTTGTTTTTCGTATGTTAAATACAACTTACCTAAGAAATCATACTGTCACATTTTTCAGAGACAGATCTTCAGGCTTTCCCATTCTGAAAAAATACAGCCCGTTGTCACGTGTGGATCTATTTGTATTTGGAATTGAATTTTACTGGATGTGGACCCCTCTGCTGTCCCTGTCCTGCACTAAGATAGTATCTGCAGAAGAAATGCCAGTAGCATAAAATAGCATGCAGCCTAGGATTAGAAGTGTGCATGGTTTCATGCGATGTAACTGCATATAGATCTTGGGTGCAACAAAATGTAGAAACTGTTTAAGCCCAAGAAAAGTGTTATAGTTGCAACACAAGGCTTTTAAGAATGTGCTTTTAGTAAATATGCTGTTTATAAAGCAGCATTTTTACAGGCAGCAAGTCTATTATTAATTCCAATTTAATCTCTTTTTCTTTAATGAATATATTTTAATTTCAAGAGCTTAAGATGTTCTTAGCTAAAGACATTAGGAAGTTAAAATACAACATGTTCTGTTCATTCTGGTTGTAGGTATTCTTTTGAGAACTTTTATCATTTAGTGTACATTGGCCTTTATGTCAATGGGAAAATTATCTCAGATGTACATCACATCATGATTTGATAGAGCTGGCTGCAGTTAATCCTGTAGTGCTGCCCTACACCCAGTGGTAGCACGGTGTTCTTTTGCCTTTAACATATTTTGATCACGCAATCATTACTTTTGGAATCGCAGGTCACAAAAATTGAGTTGTTCATTTAGTTCAAGAAAGAGAAGACTCATCTGATTCTTCTCAGTCATCAGCTGAGATGCACAGTGGCATCTGCAACAGGTTTCACATATTTGGAGCAGAAGTGATGATCTGGAACAACTCATCTAGTAGGAGATGATGTACTAAGTAGAGAGGTTGTGTAGGCAGGCAGGGATGGC
>NW_010156361.1:19454-57729 GCF_000695765.1 Mesitornis unicolor
GCCTGATGAAGGCCTATACACTTCAGATTATTTATCACGAGGAAAAGCTTCATCTTAAAAATGAATACAGTGATTGTTTAATCTGCTGTTTCTGGATTGTACTCCCTTTTGGAGTTCTTGTCACTTAATAACTTGCAGTATGTGAATTTGTTTGGTTTTGTTTGTTCTTGGTTTTTGGGTTTTGGTTTGGTTTGGTTTGGTTTTTTTCCTTCCCTTTGTCTTCCTGATGCTGTTAGGAGGGCAAAAAGCAGTTGAAAGCATTGTTCTTACCACCACTGTCTTATTTTTGCTTCTCTTCTTCCCCTCCTGACTTTCATTGTCACACAAAGTAACAAGCAGAAAATAAGAATAAACAGAAGGAAACCAAGCTATGTTTTGATGTGAGCACAGTGTGCATCATGACCATGACTTGTGTATAAGATAGCTTCAGTTTCCTGTTGACTTGGTGGCATGATATTTAACATTCTCTTTTATAAGTTTGTTGTTTACAGCAATTTTATGTTTCTGCTTAGCCTAACGATTACAAGAGAGTCCACCCTGGAGAGTTCAGCCTCCAGTCTTTGAA
This sequence comes from Mesitornis unicolor, assembly GCF_000695765.1. Taxonomy (NCBI): domain Eukaryota; kingdom Metazoa; phylum Chordata; class Aves; order Mesitornithiformes; family Mesitornithidae; genus Mesitornis; species Mesitornis unicolor. The sequence continues at coordinate 20,020 of NW_010156361.1, forward strand.
GGTCTCATTTGAACATGTTTGCAACTATAAGAAATAGTTTGAGGCTGTGCTATTTAACACAAAGTAGAAGAGGAGAAAAAGCACTACCAACAAAAATAAAAAAACCCTCTTCTTATTTTTGTTTGTCCTTATTCTGGATTCTTAATGGCTCTCAAAATATAGGTCAAAGATTTGTGCATATGTAGGAAATAAAGGACGGGGTTTGGTGCAATTATTACTAGAGGAGGACAAGATACTTTCTCCTAAAGTCGCTGTATGTTTAACACAACTCTTGTCCCTTTCTAACCCTCCTGTTTTTGCTCCTGCTCATTCTTTGGTCTTCTGTGTTTTTAAGCTTCTGTGAGCTTGTGCATATCAGCTCTTTGTTTACTCCAGCTTTTTATTATCCCCTTCTGAAGGAGAGACAGAATGTGCAGCAGAAACACCTTTTGCACCCATCCTAGGTAGTTTGGCTCAGTAATTTACATTCTGTGATCTGCTTTGTCTTTCTGGATCCTTCAGTCCCATTGTGTAGTCTATTACTAGGAAAGAAAAATCCATATATTGGCAAAGAACTTGAATTCAACTAATGGGATAGCAGTCTAGTTTACATGTATCCTGCTGATACCAGGTCTCAACCTGGTTTCACAACAGCGATGGATCTGCTTCAGGTGGATTTTGTAGTAGGTTTTCTAATACTTCATGTTACTTGTTGCCTCCCTTCTTTTTTCCCAGTAATGTTAGCAGAGTCAGCAGTAGAATGAATGACAGTGCAAACCAAACTGTACTTCTGGGACTTGGCAATCCATTTTGCTTTGGCTGATGCTCGTTGGCAGACTAGTACCATGACCTGCACTGCTGTTACCCGTGTTATACTCAGCTCTTGTTTGCTCTAGGGACAGATACCTTCCTGGCTATCGATTTGAAATCCCTCACCATCATTAGTTTAACACAAAAATATATGCAGCCACTTCTTGTGTACAGTTCTCCTTCTGTAATCTAAATTGGAGTATTTTAATAAACCTATATTAAGGAATGATACTCTAGCCTTCAGTTTACAGTGTCTAAAGTGAAGATATCCTTCAATTTATATTTACAAAGGCTGTTTTCTCAAGTTTTAAGCTTCTCTCTCTCATTTGTATCCTGATATCTTATCTATCTATTTATTTATTTACACTTTTATCTGTGCTTTGCAGTATCACGGGAGGTTTAATAGAGAACAATTTATTGGAGCCCTCTGTAGTTTGCATACTGTGAACTGCCATAATGATCTCTCACTGAGAAAGTTTTTTGAGAAGTCGAAAATATGAAAAGTACATTTACAGTCTTATTTTTAATGCATAGTATCGTAGATGCATTAAGCCAGCTTTTTTCAGACATGTTACAACAGTTCAGACATTTTGTCATTGTGTTGATTTTGTTGTTGTTGCTGTCATATCCTTTTCACCCACCTCATGATCTTTCATTTTCTTTAGCATAGGAAAGCTCAGATTATAGACTTTATTGGAAGAACAGGCCAAGGGTAAGCAGCTGCAAGCCAACTTTAAAATGTAAATTATAGCACGGTACATGATCTTCGTGGTATAAATCTCATAACACTTAATAGGACTGGGACGCTAAAATATTGCACAGAACACAATCTGTGTTGGGTAGTCTCATTTCCCATTGATCTGGATGTAAATATCTTCTTGACTGGAGATTATTCCCAAGAACCTCAGGCTAATGAGGAAAAATTTACAAGAGAACCATGGTCCTTGGTGTGGCTGTTTATTTTTTTCAGACAATAGTGAGTTGGTAGGTTACAAGGTACAAACTGGGCATAGATCTGTTCCAGCACAGTTTTGTAGGAAGCCCTGCCTTTCAGAAGGGAATAAACCTTTGGGATCTTTCTCCTTATGTGTAGAATCATATCCTTATTATTAGACATGATTTAAGATATTTTTTTCCCAATAAGTATGAATACTTAAAAAATAGTTTGAAATTTATCCACTAAGGGAGTTATAGAAATAGATTTTGAAGTATAATTCCTGTTGGAATTTTGTAACTAAATATAGTTATTGTCCTATGTGGTATGCTTTCCAGCACATTACTAAGTAGCATATTACATCATTGGGTGATGACCTTACCTTTGCTGTCTAGAAAGGAAAAAATGAAATTAAAAAGGGAAATTAGGTTCCACAGGAAACGAAGCTAGGGAAAAATAGACTTATTAAGCTGCACATATGCAAGATCTCAGTTTCAGCTGGCTCCCAATGTGGTGGGTTTCACTGCCATTACACAATATATGCCATTTATGACCACTTGGAGCATCTGACTGGGGGATAAGGTACTACCCAGTCAGAGGGAGTGTGGCAGAATATATAGACCCTAATAAATAAATCTGTGAGGCAAGCAGATATTTGTCAACCACTTTGTTTTAAGCACTTGTTGTTCCTAAGAAAATGAAGACTTGATGCTTTCTCTGCTATTTTTTTTGTGTCATTTTTAATGTATTAAGTAGCTCTTACAGCAGCCAGCTTTATGTGTCTGTGGTACCCAGGACAACACTGACGATAATGGCAATAATACTTATCACTTAAATGACATTTTACAAATTCAAAGTGTTGTGCAACAAACATTAATTAGCTCTCACAAGAGTCTTGCTGTGAAGTAGGTAAGTGTTGTTATTCTCTGATGACACATGGGGAATCTAAAGCAAAAAGATAAATCATACTGGGTGTCAGTAGCACTTCGGCAAGAATTGGAGCTGGGATGTTTCTGCTTCCCAGCTTGTTTTGGGGTGTACTGCTTGCACCATAGTTAGCTAAAAATGTGCTCCTAGAATCATAAAAATAACTTAACACATCAGTTCTACCATGATTCCACCTTCAGTTGGAGCTTACAGGGCTGTCTCTCACAGCGATTCATAGAAAAGTTATTCCTATGCCCCAGTCACAAACCTCAAGGTTTTACTATAAAACAGATTTTGATACTTTTCAACACGTGCCTAGAGGTATGGTAAGCAGAAGAATGCATAGAGAAAGCTGACATGCTGGTGTGATGAAAGTATATGCTTATTGATGAATGCAGGTCAAAATACACTTTTTTTTTGCACAGATACGTTATACCAGAATGTCAGAGTGATAAACCAGCAATGTCTGCAAATGGCAATGGAAAGAGTGTCAAAATGCAGGGTTCTTGACCTGTTCTTCTAGATTTTTATGCAGTCACTTCTAGAGACCTGTTTTGATCACTACATGCACCCTAATTGTTGCATGTGTATCAAATGGATTATTGGAATACACTACCACTCAAAAGTCCCTCACTTTTTGAACTTCTTACCTTGTAACCTTCTTTGAGAAGACACCATGATTTCCAGTCCCCCAGAAGAAGCTAGCATGTCAATGGTGCTATGATGGTGGTGATGGTGACCCTGAGTACTGTAACAGACATTCCTGTATTCTGGTAAGCCTGGCAGAGCCTGGACTCCAGTGAGTGGTAAGCTCTGTATCCATTTATATAATGAGTTTCCCACCATGGAAATTTTGCAGTCTGTAATATAGTAATGTTTAATAAGCTATTTCTAACTGTCTTTCATTGCTGTTGTGTCTTAAAATAGTTTTTACTGATCAGCAGAATGCCCTGATGTAGTATCTCTGAATAGTCTTGAGTGCGGTAAATGCCCCTTCTGGCTTTCAGTGACCCTGTAGATAAGTTATTAACAGCACAAGTTCTGTGTTTTCTGTAGAAAAATGTATTTCTTAGCAGGAGATTTGCACATCTGAAACCCAGAGCCAGATAGAGAAATGAAGTTGTGATCACACAGAATTGCACCCTTTTCTAACCTGGCAGAGCAGGGCTACGAAGCTTGCTGTCCTATGGTCAGCTGCATGAGCTGTGCGGTGCTAAATTCAAATGTCTTTACAGAATACCAAAAGATACTGTTTCAAATTTATTAAATGAGAGGGAAAAGTCAAAGGCTTTCCGGAAAGTGTGAAGACTGTTGTCTCTGGTTTGTAGCTGCACTTTACTTCTCAAGCAATTGTACCCACAAAGAGTACCTCTCAGGAAATGCTTTCTTCATCCATTGCTCTCTTACTTTTCCGTATCAAGCCTTGGCCAAACACATTTGTACAGTTGGGTTTAGATGTGCACCTACAGTTCTGCAGTGGTGATCTCCAAGTCATCATTTGTCCCAAATCACTTTTTTAAGACATTGGCCATATCTGTGTGTAAGATCACCTGGGTCAGTTCAGTGGAGCTAAGCTGATCTACACAGCCTTAAAAGCCCCTCCAGCTCTCCCAAGTTTCATGTCATTACTCCACAGTTTTTGTGCAGTGGGTATTGTCAGCTTCTTTAAGTGTTATTTTTCATTTTCTTGTTATTTGCAGGTGTATTTAAACTTTGATACCTTGAAAATACATAGTAAACTAATTTTCTTTGAATTCCATACTTTTTTTTTTCATTTTCCATCCATTCTCAGTTAACAGTTTCTGCAAAGCCGGAAGAGGAAACTCAGAACTTTAGACATGTTTCTTAAATATAATTGCAATTTGAAACACTTTTTAAGGACAAGATAGTGGCTTAAAGCTTTATGTGTGTAATTATATGTGTGTATGTGTATATATATGTATATATATACACATACACACATATATATGTATTTATGAACAGTAGGAGTTTTCCCAATGTACTAAAATCTTTTTAAGACAGCACCTATTTTATGCATAAACAACTTCTCCTTTTCTTTGCATACTGTGATGTAACATATTTAGGACATTACCCACCGTTGCAGACATATTTGTCTATGTTTGTATAAGTAACCAAACGGCAAATACAATTAAATTAAAAAAACTCTGAAGAAGTCACTGGAGTGTGTGTGTGTGTGAAGTGAGTAACTACAACATACTTTATTTTTCTTTTTTTTTTGTTCAATTGTTGGGCTCATGGTATTGTAATTACAAAGGTGCCTGTGCAGTCCAAGTTATTATCTGATTAAGGAGAGGGAGGAAGCTTGAAATGAGCAAAATGTCTTAAAACAAACAAAAAACTAAGCTGAATCTTTTCTGAATCTAACTCAGTGACTCTAGATACTGCAGCACACATGACAAATAAAAATCCTGTAGTGTTTGAAGACCTCTACAACCTCAAATCATTGCTCACAATTTATTTGCTTTTCTTATTCTAAATCAAATCTTTAATGTTTGAATATAGTTATGACATTTAATTTCCCCTCCTTTATTTCAGTAGGAAAAAAATGGACAATTTTGGTGCTTTGCCTTCACTTTTCATTCTGTGTGTGCTGTAGCACATGCAAATGTATGGAGGTGTGTAACGACAATAATTTCATGTAATTCTTTCTTTCATCCACCCATCTTTTGCTTTTTCTTTACCTCTTTTTTTCACCTTCCTTTTTCACAATCCTATATTCCTAGAGGTGAAAGACTAACACACTAAACCAATGTGCCATTTCATTCCTTGATTTTTATGAATCTCTTAATTTTGTGCTCTCAGTGCAGGTGCCATTTTCTGATGAGGTGAAGAATTGGTATGGGAAAATATAGTTAGTAGTGATTAATATCCAGTGAAAAATAAAATGTGAGAGAGTTGAAAAATGCAAATAATGAGAGGGATCACAAAACCAGGGAATGAAGAGGTCCATTGATTTTAGTGTATCACCCTTTTGTTTTCAGAAATTCAGGTTTTAAATCCCAGTTCAAGTTGCAAGTAAAAGTGGATTTGATCTCATCTTTTCTCATTAATCCCTATATTATGGCCATGCCACAGTCAGGTGTGGCTGATGATTTTTATTCATAAGATTTCAAGAAATGAAATTAAATGGCAGTTATAGGCTGGGATGTATAGATGCATCTTCTGCCACATAAAGCTAAACCTTAGCTCAGTGGATAGCATGTGAGTTTTGACTGCTTTTCTCTCATCTGTCTTATGACTCTGGTTCCCAACTTCTGTGAGCCCTACATTTCCCTTTCAATGTTTTATGATATTTAAATACAATTAGTTACATTTGCTGTTGTATTTTAAGCAGAATTCTGGCAACTGAAATAAATACAAGTATACACAGATATGAGAACTGCTGAGAATTCCATAGAATGATTATCTGTAGTAAATAAGACAGTCACCATTTCACATAATGTTAATCATTGGTAACATTTCTTTTTACAGAACTTGAAACACAGAAGCAAATCAGATCAGTCTAGCTCCTGAATTTCTTCACTCATTTCAAAATAGAAACAAAATGGTAAAATAGTAAGTGAAGAAAACAGTAATAATAACTGACCCTCCCTTTTACTCACCCTGATATGTTTAATCTCTTTTAGAGTTTAAACTGAGTGTTGGAAGGCTAAAACTCATCATGAAATAGCATTGTTTTCAAAGACAAAAAGCTTAACTGCATTACGTGCTTTTGTTACATCAAGAAGTTTCGAAAATTCCCCTTTCCTTGGCTCTATAATGTCACACTTTAAAATATTCAGGTTGGTTTTGTTGTTCATTACATAAAAAATTAATGATCGTGAAAGTATTACCATGTTTATTTTAAAGTAACTATTTTCTACATTTTAATTAAAAGTTATAATTCACCATCTTTTGACCAAGTTATCTTAAATCTTAATCTTATTGGTAATGGGTATTGGGCCAGATTCAGAGAAATACAATCCTTACTTAATGCAAACAGTAAAAATATCAGCATTTCCTGAGATATAGTTCAGTTCAATTCATGTGCTGTAATAACTCTGCCTTTTAATTAGAAATATTCTCCTACTTATGCAAGAATACTGGGGGAAAAAGGGCATTGTCTTCCTCATTATGTATTCCATGCAAATCAGAAATGGACAAAACCAGGCATAATATGATGACTGTTTTGTTATTAAAGCACTTTAATAAGGTTAATACCTCCATATAAATAGTTTTCAAAATAAGTTTCTGTAGTTTAGAAGGTATACTCTGATCTAGTTTAGTAATAAAGTATTTCTCTGTGGGGAAATAGTCAACCTTTTAATTTTGGCAGGCAGACTTTTCCTCTATTTTCCATTTATAAAAAGACAGCCAAATGTACAGTTCAAGATGCTTTGTAAAAGTAATTCTCCTTATATTCTGTTTAAAAACTGTGTTATTGTGCTGTATCACAGGGAAAACTGAAAAAATACTGACTTTATATGCAAAAGAATGAGTGAAAAGTAAAAATAAAATACAGATCATAAAGGACAATTTCTGCTTTATTAAAATGTAGACCTGAGCATTTTTTTTTCTGCTCTGACTTTTCATAAAGGAGGTCCAAAGCTGCACTGCAAGTAGTAACGTATCTAGAAGAAAAGAAAGAAAATCTTACTGACTGCATGCAGCTGCAGCAAGTAGAACCTTATGTATATGCATTACTTTGATTTCAAATTATTTTTAGCATGCCTTTTATTGTACTCATTGTTACATACATAAATCTTTAAAGGAATACGTTTTGTAAGAAATGGTCATAAAAATTTACAGCCAGTAACTTTTCCCCTGTCTCTTACAATGATATTCTACTAAAACCATTAAATGCTTCTCATTAATGCCCTTTAAATGATTGTGTAATGACCCACAATTGCTTGTAAGTGAACAACCATTAAAGAATTACCAGTTCTTAGCATGCTTTTAAGTACAGTTTAAATACATGGGAGGTAACATATAATATATTAGAAAAAGTATTAAATTTGAAATTGTAAAAACACGATTGTTACGAAAGGAGGAGTAGGTGGGAAGCCTCAACTGCACTGACCATAGCCCTCAGAGAACACAGAGTAATAATAGCATTTGTTGTTGCACATAGTAGTTTTTTTGCAGAAGTACAGCTGTATTTATTTGTTTTCTGCAATTGCTTGGTTTTATGAGCCTGATATTGAAATGATCTCCAAGAAATAAAATAACAACTAAAGGATGATTTCCATACAAATATGCTGACATCAAAATCTGAGGCATACCTGCTATTGACCGTTATTGGAAAATGTGACCCACCTGATACTTTCAAAGGGCAACTTTGCTCTAAGCCCAAAGACAAGAATAGAAGTAGTCATTTCAGTGTTTTTGAAATAGGAGAAAGGGACATCCATGTGCACAGCTGACCTTGAAAAATCTCAGGAATGTTCATATCTGGATGCAAGGAAATATGAGTGATTGAAAAGACATTTTTAATAAAGAGCATCAATTTAATGGAGAGTCACAGGTGATTTGCAAGATCTTGCCATCTCAATTCCAGTTTGACCCATTCCTGGGATCCTGGCTGTGGTGCTTCATAGTGCCAGAATGAGGGAACTGCAGTTGCAGTGGGTTGAAAAGGGCATTTGAAGAATTCTCTGTAATCGTAGTGTATGCAAAAAGCTAAATCATCTTTCACATTTTGTAAATGGCTGTTTAGGTTTCTGGACATATGTAGAAGGTCCACACCCAATGCATGTACTCTTTTCAAGGTCTGCCCTTGCTGGTTGGATGTAAAGCAATGTTTGGCAATATTTTGCACCAAGCTTTCTTTCTGAGCTTCAATTCTTGTACTCAGAGGTAGGATAGGTGGAAATACACCCAATGATACTTACACGTTTTCTCCTTGCTAATTTGATTCTATTATGCCTACAATAACCATACTCTTTGTTCAGCCTTGTAACCTTAAAATTGTATCTAAGGAAAATTAATTTCTGCTTTAGATTATTAGGAAATGAAACCCTCATTACCCAAGGTTTCAGTAGTTTTAGATCCTTTGTAAACCAGCCTTTGTCCGAAATACTCTGTACAGGTAGCTTTTGTAATCTGAGTGCTTTTCTTCTGGGCAAATGGGCAAATTTTACTTGAATTCTTAAATCTTCATGATTGCAATGAAGAATGTCATACAATATTGAAAAGTAAGCAAGTTGTTCTTTATTGTTTTGTTTTGTGGTTTGTTTTGTTTGGGTTTTTTAGCTGAAAGTTAAATCTTTTGACTTAGTTCTTTGTTAGCTGCCTGGCTAGCCTGTTGTTGGCTTCAAGTGCAATTGATTTAATTCCAGATCGCTTGGTCCAACAGTGACTTGAATCTAGAGCTCCAGCATCCTGGTGGATGTATCCTGTATCCACCAGGATACAGGTTGTTTTTTTTTTTCAAGGAGTGGTCTCTCTCTTTCAGTCCTTGAAAGAAATTCACTGAAACCAGTGTGTGAAATATTTCATTTCCATGAAATTTCATCTAATCAAAATGTTCTAGCTTGTTATGCCCACTGCTGAGAGTATCTGACCACTAGTTTCCAAGGCAGCAGGCAGCCGAAGATCACATTAGACTTCACAGAATGCTTGGATACACAAATTTCAGCAGCAGCAACAAATGCTTACTGTCATGTTACGTTTGCTAAGAACTGGATCCCTTCTCCTTACCGCTGTTATCTACATATTTGTCATCTACTCATATGCATAACTGTACCAGATATAGTTGTCATACCAGAAAGATACAAAATAAAAAAGATGCCTTCTTAACCTATGAGACCAATAGTTTCATAATGTTGATTTTATGCATACTTTTTTTGTGGACTTTTTTTTAAACTTTCTAAACTGAATTATACTTTCTGGTCTTTATCTGCATCCTCATTCTAACAGATTGCAATCCAGGTATAGTGCAGACATATTTAACCCATCTGTCATTACAGCTGACTTGGATATTTTTAGAACATCAATCACCATGATAGCTAGGTCTAATATCTTTTCTGTGCGTCCTGCATCAGAGCAGCTAGTTTGTATACTACCGAATACGTCCCAGCTAAGATACTGAGATGAAGATATCTCAAAAAGTTTTCAGATAGAAAGTCTGTTGCACAGAATTTTTTATCAGAGGCCAGGATGGACCACAAAATAATCTAGAATGAGGAATATGCCAGTAAAGCTGTAAATTCATATGCTTGCATGGACAAGGATACATGGGTCCGGAATGATATCCTGGCTCTCCAATCTTGGGTTGGTCTTCACTCATTACTCCTGAGGGCTCTAAGCATGGGAAGGGAATCTTTAAAATGGCTGAGAGAGGATAAAATATGCTTAAAACATGCCATGGGAAAGAAGAGATGTGAAGGATGATGTGAAAGACAGTCAAATGCTGCTTCTGAAACAGGAGAAGGGGATTTTGGTGGGGAAGGGGTAAAGAAGAAATTGTATTACCAGGAAGGTAACATGCTGCAAAATGTCATGCCACCTCAGGCTTTCTATCAAAATACTTCACCTGGCAAGTCATGCACACTAGCACAGGAGCAGCAAATGATTCTTGTACAATGAAGTCATTCCCACAGAGTGGCATTTTCTGAGCACTTTGCAGCAGGGGAGATGAAAAAGGCACTGGGCAACGGAGATGTTCACATCTGAGCCAAGACGGTGAGAGGGAGTTCTCAGACTTTTGGTTTGGGGCTCTCTGTGATTGCCCTCCCACCCTTCCTCAAGTAATGAATTGTTACATTATTACATATTCCACAGGAGTGCTGCATGGATTGCTTAATCTTTCAATATATACATTTCTCATTGTTATGTACACTGGGCTACAAAAAGGGACATTCAACTTTGGTCCTGTTTTGCAGAGGTATATGGATGCCTAAAGATAACCAGCCTGGAGGGGTTTTCTGGGGTAATTAAGTATATTAGGAATCAGTGCATAAATGCATGTGAAAAGTCTGTCTTGCTAAGATCCATGATACTTTTGTAAATCTAGCACTTCACTTGTGTCTAAATAGCATAATGCATTTCTGTGCAGGGATATCTGAACTCATGCTGAATGAACTGGTTTTTTTACCAGAAGCAACTAAGACGTGTTGTGGTACTATGACTAGACTATACTTGACACTCAAGGTAGGTTTTTCAGAGCTAACTCTCCAATATCTCTGCATGGCACTGGTATTATGTAGATATAGCTCTGTAGCTATTTTAAAGTAATGGTGCTCAGTGTTTCTCATGCCACCAATTAGTCATACTGCAAAGAAGAAAAAGGAAAGGAAAAAAACCCAGCTTTGCTTTTAGTCTGGTATCTGAATTTGATGGGAATGCTGATCCTCTAAAATATATAGATATTTTATTAGACCACAGTGAATTGGTACCCGAAGGAAGAAAATTTTATTTGTTTAAGTGTGTCTGTGATGAATGCAGTTCTAGTATCTCAAAAGTCTATGCACTGCATACTGAAAATAGGCTTTTTGCCAAATGGGAATTGAAACGCATATACGTATTACACTATTTGCCTTAGAAGAAATTAATTTTCAGCCAGAAGCAGATAGGATTATTTAATATTTATCTTTAGCTGCAGGAAGATGAATCTATTATTTTATACATTTATTTTGTTATTTTATGTGTCACGTTCATCCAGATTTTCCTATAGGAGGTGCTGATGTACTCCTGTCTATACTACACCAAGGTTAAAGAGTCCCCAGTTGTTATATTTCTACAGCTGGTGCTGTCTGGTGATCACCAAGAGAGACGGTAATCTTCCACATACTCAGGAGAATTATGCCAAGGTTTATCACAAGGGTGTGCATGTGCACATATCTGAAAAGTGCAGGGAGAATTGGGAAGTGATTCTTTTCCCCAGTTGCTTTCCAGGTTATTAATATTGGGAAGTTTAAGACTTCTACAGCATTAAAATTAAGCAAAGAAAATGGAACAATGTTTTATGTCAAAGTTGACTGATTTAGTGCCGATGAGAGAATGGACTGGAGTGTATAAAGTTACAGTATCACAAAATACCACATAGATGGGGACTGTTAAATATCAATGGAGCATTACCATGCACTGTCAGCAAACTTTAGTGTGACCATAGTGAGAGATGCTAAAATGTCATTTCATGTACCACATTATGTGCTGCTTACAATGAATATTTCGTCCATGGTTTATTACATTTTTGATAAATTGTAAGTTCCTGGACAAAAATTTGGTTAGCCTAGCTCTAGTGTCATTGAAATATCTTTAAAGAACTGATTTTGTCCCAAAGAATCATTTAGTGGCAGCCTATAGCCATGGGGTACTAATTTAAATCACTGTAGCAATGGCAAGTCTCCTTCCTGAAATTGATAAATGCAATTTATAAGGAATGTTAAGTAACAACTAACAATTTAATGCTTCATGAATTTCAGCTAAACTAATAAAATAAATAAAGTAAATTTTTAAAGTTAGGGAAGAAGTTTTACCAAAGGAAGGGAGCAATACTTTGGTAGCTGTATACATTTGTTTAGACACATAGCATGGATAAATTTTGCACTAATGATTTAGCTGTGCTAACAAAAGAATTTTAGAGTTGATTCTAAACTTGCTTTGTCCCACTAACATAAAAGATGGTTTGAAGGAGCTTAAGTTATCTAAACTGTAGTACCAGAATAAATCCACTTTTCAGAGAAACTGATAATACCAGAAGTGCAATATTGTAAAAATAAAGGCTTTGGTAATAAAGTGTCCTGACTACCGTGCTTTGCCCTGTGAACCATGTCCAGCAATTGTGTTTTCTGGAGGAACCAGATTACTAGAAAACATAAAGGCAACTTGTGAAGAATTTATGCTATAGAGCAATTCTGAATTGCCAAGAGGAAGATGTGTGGGAGACTTGGATTTAGTAGTGTGATGCTTACCTAGAGAGAAGGAAGGTGCAATGCCTTAAATTTGGCATAACCTGGCTCTGCACAGCACAGTTGGGTGGTGGTGGAGTGGGGCGAGGGAGGGACCTGTGTGCTCTCAGAGTTCATTCTCTGTTCTCAAGGTCATGTGATTTGGGAAGACGATTTTCATTTCCTTTAAATCCCAAGGATTACCTTCATCATCCAGTTTTTTTACGTTCATCCAGCATACAAGCTTTTTGGTTTTTTTCCCTGGGTCTCAGCGTGACTCCCAGTTTGTCAACCTCCATTCTCCACCCAGTGCTCTCTATACAGCATGAACAGCAGCGTAATGAGCAACAGTGTCTGAAGTTTTAAAGAATAATGTGGGATTCTAGGGGAAGGTTTTGCAGATCCTCTGTTCAGGAAGTTGCAGAAAACTACATTCTGTGATGAATATTACCTTCATTTCCTGCTGGATTTTGCGGGGCTGAGTCCTGCACATTGAGGAATTCTGTTTTTCAGTTGTCTGAGCTGTAGCCTTAAAGTTATCTCAAGTCACCAGTTTTTTCCAAGGGGAAACAACATCCTGTTTCCTGTTACTCTGTCTGCTCCAAGGCAAGTTGCAAAAAGAAATTTCTTCTCCAGTTTGTCTCACATATTCCTGGTGACTCAGTTTCAAAACCCAATAGCTGAGCTATGAAGCTGGCTGATGCCTTTGCCTTTCGGGGTGTTAATTTGGGCATGTGGAGTTGAGTAAGAAGTGCCAAGCTGCTGGCGTTATGTTGTGATGTACATCATGAATCCGGTTTTGATGGGCTCAACATATATGGGTCATGCTTTCTGTGCCATGTTGAGAAGATAATAAGGAAAGTGAGAAGAAAAAGCAGAAAACTTGTGAGTTGCAGCCGGTTCTATGGGATTTTTCCCTACCAGACCCATTTTTCAGTCCTACAAATGGAATATAAAGAGAGTCAGAAACACCAATAAAAACCATCAAATATTTAAGGTTGCAGCATTTAATAATAGAGATCTTCAATGTGACTTGCAGGGCCACATGGTGTATGCCGTTATCCGTTCAAAATAAAACTAATAATCATGGTTTTGGTAATGCTTTGAAATACACTGTTCTTTTACAACTTAAATATTTTGCTATACTGAGATGTTTAAAGGTTTTTAAACAAAATAGAACCATATATTGAATTCAGGTGTCTTTCCAAAAACGTTTCCTGATTTGTTATGTAACTTTCATAGACCAATATTCCATTATCAATAAAGAGAGAGAGTGCATTTCATGCTGCAGACTTAAAAAATACCCATACCCCTGAAGCCCTTCACTTTATGGTAAATCTCAGTGGCCAAAGTATAAATAGTCGTCAAATATTGGCTATTTTGTATTTACATTTTAAATAAATTTTACTAAAGTCATGTTTATGACAGTCACTAAAAATGTAGAAATTCAGGTAAATTTTTTACAAAATGGCACATCTATAATGATCATTTGTCCTAAACTAAATATTGAGAAATGAGGATGAGATTAGTACATTTTTCTAGATTTTTTGAGATGTTTCAAGAGGTTTTTAGGGTCTCTCTGGAAATCTCTGATTTTTAGCTCTTTGGCATAACAGATTAAGTGAAGGAAAGAAAGTCTTTTGACAGGATGCTGCTACTTGTCCCTAAGCCTGGCTGATTCATCTATGTTACTTCACAGCTATCAAGCTCTGTAGCCAATAAGTAATATTATAGACTTTTCCAAGTTTGAGCACTTCATAGCACTGATAATAGCCTTGGAAAAATATTCTTGCAGTTGCTCCAGGATGGTGCTGAAGGAACTCCTGCATGTGTGAATGCTCCCTGCTGTCTAAGTAGTCTGTCTTAGGTTTCTGCTCAGTTCACTGAATGCTGCTCAAATCAAACAGCATTCCCAACCAGATTGTAGTTCATTATCTTTACCTTCCCCGCTACTAAACTTTGGCAATTAAAAGGGATTGGCAATCAAAAGACACTTCAGGGCACTGGGGCAACTGGTTGAAGGGTTGGGAGCACAAGTAGTGTTTTCCTCAATCCCTTCAGTGACAGGGAAGAATACTGATAGGAACCTAAAAACACATCAGATTAACACATGGCTCAGAGGATGGTGTCGTCAGTGGAATTTTGGGTTTTTTGGATCTTGGTGAGGTTTATGCAACACTGAGTCTTCTTGCAACTGATGGAATTCAACTTTTTTATAAGAGTAAAATAATTCCTGCATACGAGTTGGCAGGACTCATTGAGAAGGCTTTAAACTAGGTTCAAAGGAGGAAGGGGATAATACCAGGCTCACTAGAGGTGAGCCAAGGGGTGGCATGCCAGTGTTGGGGGTGAAATTGATAACACAACTGAAGTGTATCTACACCAATGTACACAGTATGGGTAATAAAAAGGAGGAGCTGAAAACCATCATGCAGCAGAACTGCTATGACCTAGTCACCATCACAGAAACATGGTAGGACTCTCACAACTGGAGTGTTGCAATGGATGGCTACAAGCTCTTCAGAAAGGATAGGCAAGGAAAGAGAGATGGTGGGGTGGCTTTGTATATTAGGGAGTGTTTTGACTGTGTAGAGTTCAACAATTGTGATGACAAGGTCAAGTGCTTATGGGTAAGAATGAGGGGTAAGGCTAATGAGGGTGATATCCTACTGGGAGTCTGTTATAGACCACCTAACCAGGATGAAGAGGCTGTTGAAGCATTCAGCAAGTAGCTAGGAGTATCACAATCACTAGCCTTTGTTCTTGTGGGGGACTTCACCTTACCATATGTCTGCTGGGAATACAACACAGCAGGAAGGAAACAGTCTAGGAAGTTCCTGGAGTGCATGGAAGATAACTTCCTGATGCAGCAGGTAAATGAGCCTACCAGGAGAGGTGCCTCACTCAACCTGCTGTTCATGGACAGAGAAGAACTGGTGGGAGATGTTGTTGGAGGCCAGCTTGGGCTTAGTGACCATGAAATGATAGAGTTCTCAATTCCTGGTGAAGTAAGGAGAGGGATTAGCAAAATCATCACCATGGACTTCCAGAGGGCAGACTTTGACCTGTTCAGGACACTGATAGAGAATCCCTTGGGAGACAGCCCTGAAGGGCAAAGGGCTCCAGAAAGGGTGGACTTTCTTTAAGAAAGAAGTCTTAAAGGCACAGGAGCAGGCTGTCTCCATGTGCCATAAGATGAACAGTCGGGGGAGATGACCGGCTTGGCTGAGAAGGGAGCGTTTACTGAAAAAAAAAGAAAAAAGGAGTCTATCACTTTTTCAAGAAGGGATAGGCAACACAAGAAGAGTACAGGGATCTTGTTAGGTCATGCAGAGGGAAAATTAGGAAAGCAAAAACCCAGCTAGAACTCAATCTGGTGACTGTCATAAAAGATAATAAAAAATGTTTTTACAAGTACATTAACAACAAAGAGAGAGACAAGGAGAAATCTCCATCTTTTAGAGGATGCAGCGGGGAAAATTGCCACTAAAGATGAGGAAAAGGCTGAGATATTTAATGCCTTTTTTGCCTCAGTCTTTAATAGTTAGACCAACAATCCTCAAGGCATTCAGCCCTGTGAACTGGAAGACAGGGATGGAGAGCAGTATAAACCCCCTATAATCCAAGAGGAAGCAGTTAATGACCTGCTATGCCACCTGGACACTCACAAGTCTATGGGGCTGGATTGAATCCACCCAAGCGTACTGAGGGGGCTGGCAGAAGAGCTTGTGAAACCACTCTCCATCATTTATTATCAGTCCTGGTTAGCTGGGGAGGTCCCAGATGACTGGAAGCTTGCCAGTGTGGTGCCCATCTGAAAGAAACATTGGAAGGAGGACCTGGGAAACTACAGGCCTGTCAGCCTGACCTCAGTACCAGGAAAGATTATGGAGTGGTTCATCTTGAGTGCATTCACATGGCACGAGCAGGACAACCAGGGCATCAGACCAAGCCAGCACGGGTTCATGAAAGGCAGGTCCTGCCTGACCAACCTGATCTCCTTCTGTGATCAGATGACTTACCTAGTCAGGCAAGGTTGAAGGAAAGGCTGTGGATGTTGTCTACCTGGACTTTAGTAAAGCCTTTGACACTGTCTCTCGCCGCATTCTCCTAGAGAAGTTGGTGGCTCATGGCTTGGACAGGTTTACTCTTTGCTGGGTTAAGAACTGGCTGGATGGCCGAGTACACAGGGTTGTAAATGGAACTAAATCCATTTGGCGACCAGTCACAAGCGGTGTTCCCCAGGGCTCAGTTTTGGGGCCAGTCCTGTTTAACATCTTTATCGATGATCTGGATGAGGGGATTGAGTGTTCCTTCAGTAAGTTTGCAGATGACACCAAACTGGGTGGCAGTGTTGATCTGCCTGAGGATAGGAAGGCTCTGCAGAGGGACCTGGATAGGTTGAATCAAAGGGCTGAGGTCAATAGTAGGAAGTTTAAAAAGGTTAAGTGCTGGGTCCTGCACTTTGGTCACAATAACCCCATGTAGTGCTACAGGCTTAGGTAAGAGTGGCTAGAAAGCTGCCAAGGCAGAAAAGGACCTGAGGATATTGGTTGACAGCTGACTGAACATCCAGCAGTGTGCCCAGGTGGACAAGAAGGCCAATGGCTTCCTGGCTTGTATCAGGAATAGTTTGGCCAGCAGGAGTAGGGAAGTGATTGTGCCCCTGTGCTCGGCACTGGTGAGGCCATAGCTTGAATACTGTGTTTGGTTTTGGGCCCCTCACTACAAGAAGGACTTTGAGGTGCTGGAGCATGTCCAGAGAAGAGCAATGAAACTGGTGAAGGGTCTGGAGAACAAATTTTATGAGGAGCAGCTGAGGGAACTGGGGTTGTTTAGTTTGGATGAGAGGAGGCTGAAAGGAAACCTTATCACTCTCTACAACTACCTGAAAGGAGGTTGCAGTGAGGTAGGTTTTGATCTCTTCTTCCATATAACCAGTGACAGGACGAGAGGAAGT
Source organism: Mesitornis unicolor (assembly GCF_000695765.1). Lineage (NCBI taxonomy): Eukaryota > Metazoa > Chordata > Aves > Mesitornithiformes > Mesitornithidae > Mesitornis > Mesitornis unicolor. The sequence goes on from NW_010156361.1 coordinate 37,520, forward strand.
GGCCTCAAGTTGTGCCAGGGGAGGGTTAGGTTAGATACTAGGAAAAATTCCTTTACTGAAAGAGTGGTCAAGCAGTGGAACAGACTGCTCAGGGAGGTGGTGGAGTCGCCATCCCTGGAAGTGTTCAAGGAACGTGTGGATGTGGCACTTCAGGACATGGTTTAGTGGGTATGGCAGTGTTGGGTTGACAGTTGAACTTCATGATCTTAGAGGTCTCTTCCAACCTTAATGATTCTATGAATCTGTTTGCAATGACGTGGTAATAAATCTGACCTTAAAAGCTCCTTTTTTTTTTTTTTTTTTTTTTGAGCCTGCCTCAAGATGTGTTTTTCAGGAAGCTCTGGATTGTCATGCCACAGGTGTCCCACATTGGTATCTAGAATTAAGGAAGGGCTGAGCTAAATAAAATAAAATCCTAAATTAGACATTCGTTGTGAGGAATTGGTATGCCTCCCAAAATGTGCTTTCCTCTGAAAACAACTTCTTCCAGCCTATATTATACTCTGCTTACTACTTCTCTGCATGACGGACCTAATTTTTTATCACTTTGTATCCACCCTGTGATGAGTACAAGTACCTCATTTAACTATGCAATCTAATATTGTGAAGGAATTTGTAAAAGATGCATTTCCAAGTTGTTTGACCACAAGAGATACAGGAGATTAAAGAAGAACTTGGGGAATCTTTGTTTTTTTAATACCAACGTGAATGTATTGTTCCTAACTGGCAGTGAGTTGTGTCCTGATAAGCCTTTGTTTCCATATGAAATGCGATCAGTGGCAAAGGTAATACATGATGATTTGATAACTATCACTAATGAGGTTTCATTGCTGTATTTATTAAAGTTTGTGCTAAAGAAGTGCACAGTAAGTTTCATGGTCAAGATGCCCAGGGAAAAACTGTTCCAAAAAGAGCACTGTGCACAGATTGGGCAGACTTACAACAGTAACTGGTTTTTAATTTGCAAGATCATGATTTCTTGCTCTGTTCCCCACCCCAATGCTCAGACTATTTTGCAGGGTGATGGAATATGCAATTTTGCTTTTACTTGCTATTCTTCAAGAGATTTGCAATCTATTATTTCCTTTAAAAAGGTGTGTTTTCCCTGCCCCCTTTTTAGTTCGTCCAGTGTTATGGACAAATGCACCAGGGGAATGTGAGGGAACAGTGTTAAGGCAATTTTAGCTGGGAATGTGACAGGCAACAGAGTTAATTTCTAAGGCTTCACTGAATGTACTTTAAAAAATATATATTTATATATGGCATAACTTCACTTTCCCAAGAAGGCTAAAGAACTTGAAACACATCTTTGTGGAGGTCATGAGCTGTTTGGCAGCATGGTCAGCCTTATGCTTATTGAGTCAAAATTATCTTTCCTGTCTGTCATAATGTATTTTGGGTTTCGTTTTCCCTGTGGACAAAAATAAGTGGGTTGTTTGAATATGTCTGAAGGACAACTGAGACTCTTCCATTCTTTGGGATTTACCTAGTACAGCGTAACTCTTGGAATGGAGACTATAGTGTTTCCACAGAAGAGCATGAATCATTGCAATTAGCAAAGGATGTCTGCAATAAAATGTAGTTGGTGGTATCCGTTCGAAAAACTGAAATTATTTTAATTTTTTTTCCACTGTGAACAATGGAACTTTGCACTTCAAAAATTGTCACCCTCTCTAAGTTACAGCCTTGCAAGCAGGAAAATGCGTCTATTTTGCCAAGTATTAAATGTTAAATTAGTGTATGAATACTTGACTTCATTTTGTTACCTAATTGATCTGCAGGACTGTCATATGCTGGATGAACACTTAAAGTGTAGGCAGTAACAAAGCAGTGATGTTTGGATGACCTAATCTGTACTGAGGGCTGCCAAAATAGATTTAGCTTTCTTTAGTTTTATATTTAACTTCAAAATATTCATCTGCTTACGTAATAGTAATAATAGTAAAAATTTTGGTATTTTCCTCCTCAATAATACAGCTTCCTGCATGAGCGTGATGTAATAAATATGTGCTGCAGTTTCTCTTGCTTGATATTTTGATGGAGACATAGGCAGTTACCCAAAGCCTAGAAAGCTGCAACTGCATTGAAATTTGGAGGCCCTTGATTTCTAGCTTTGCAGCCTGGCTATGGAAAACTAGACCTGGGCTGAGGAAAAGCAAAGCTGGTGTTGCAAGAAGTGCATATTATTGTCTAAAATTTACTGCAAAGAGGAGTGATATGAATAGAAAATGTATACAGTACCTTGCAGTGTGCTAGCAGATCTTTTCTGGGCTCCTAAATGTTAACTGGATAGTAATGTAAGTTATTACACTCATTAAATTAGGCCACAAACAAGTCAACAATGATTCAGCAAAATGGTTTTGTTTGTATAGTGCAAGGAAGTCTGATAGATATCCAGTCAAACATTTATGGCTAAATGGATGAAGATTTTAACATTACAGCCTAATAAAAACCCCATACTGTGTGATTAAATAAGAGGGAAAGCAGTAAAAAAGAGAAAGCATAATGATGGTAACATGTAGGTCAGTTACAATTTAATTGTCATTGCACTTCATTGCTAACATATCAATTCTCTGCTGCTTAGCTGAGCAGAAAACAACAACTTAACATGTACAGTGGGCCTGTGCCTACTCGGCAAACCCCCACTTCCATCACCTGCTTTCGACGACTTCCTTAACAGCCGCATGAAGTCTTCCTGCTTTAATAGGATAATCTTGCTGGAAGCTCCCGCTGATTGTGTCCTCCCTGCGCTCAATGCATCACTGATCAGTAAATTTACTTCACACTCTACATAGATGCTAAAATTAGGTTGTTTGCATTACAACTTTCAATACTGCTGCAACAAGAAACACCTGCTTGCAGATTTATATTGTTTTATTTAATGGTTTAAAATAAAGATAGCTTTACAGTGGCAATACCCTGATGTACTATATTGGAAGAGCACAATGGCTGATCATTTTTCTTACTTATCCAATTTATACTGTATGTCCTTGTCATATAAGGTACAGCTTCATTAACATTAATTGCAGCTTTAGAAACTCCATGGAAATATTTATTCCTGCCAACTTTTTCCACCATTTTACATTTGGTGGTAGTAAGCAAAACTGTGGGGAGGAAAAAAATCTCTGTATACTTTTGTGGGGTTTAGGGTGGGGTTTTTTGTTTGTTTTGTTTGAATTTATTTTTGTTAGTCCAGATAATTCAGAGACATCTCAAAAGGACTTGACTTTGGCACCATTTTAAAATGTTAGCTCTAAAGAATTGTCTGTCTAGCAGACTTACGCTGATCTATAGTAAAGGCTTAACAGAGTACATAACCAAACTATTAATTCAGGTGCCTAAGGTGACATTTTTTATCCAGCTCTACAGAGTCGATTTTATACAGGGTGGAACACAGTTCCCATTTGGATGTTGGGAGCGGAAAGTTGGGGGAGAAGCCTTGCAACACCCAGAGAACTTCAGGAGAAAGGCTGGAAAGAGTATCTATTCCTGCAAAGCTGTTGTAGAGATAAGGGATTCAAAAGCATTGAATCCAAATACTGGGAATAGTGTTGACTCTTTTTCTTCCTCTCAAAGTTAAGGGGAAGCCTTTGTGATAAACATGGACAAGCTGATACAGCAAAGCTAGTCCGTGCTTTTGGGGCCATATAAGCGCTAGTCAGAAATGCTGGCTTTGTGTTAGAACAAGGGAATTTGGTGCATGTTGGAGATGGTGTAAGGAAATGGATATGCTTTCAAAAAAAATCTTATTAATTATTTGCAGTAACTGGCCTGTGTGCTCAGGTGTTAAACTGTGTACGTGGTTTCTGATTTTCCAAATTCACACTGCAATCTTATGTTCAGTGTGGGCTGATGCATCCTGAGGAACCAGGGTATCACTGAGCTCCTCTGACTCTCAGGGTGATGTTACTCAGTCCTCTGGCTGGTGGCAGCAGGGTAAATCTCCTGTAGCTGCCGTACAGTGAGCTCATTCCCTACAGATCTTCATGATCTAGGTGGTTCTCTATGAAACAGGAGTTGAATGTGACAAACTGATACCTGAAAACTAGGGGCATATTAACTCAATGCCAGCATAGGGAACATGTACGTTTCTGTTCTGTAACAGCTAATGAAGTTGAAAAGTCATTTTCCCTTCTGCTGTTTCATGTATTAAACTTCAGCAGCTGGATATGGTTCATGTAATTGTGTGTCTTGTGAACTGTGATGGATTCCACCCAGTTTCACATCCATTAGCCTACCAGCCAGAAGATCACGCACATTTTAAAAAATTATTTTCATTTTATTTGTTTTGAGAAAAATCTGAAGAATCCTTTCTAGCCTGCCTTTCTCTGAAGGCAATTGAAATCCAACTTTGTGGATGATCCTAGGGCCAAATGCTGAGATGGAAAATGAGAGTGGTGGAAATTATTCCACCATATGTCCCTGCTGCTTAGTGAGAGCCAGGGAGTGGTGAGCTCCTTGTATGCCTTCATCGAAAGACTTATGGTCATTCTCAGTTACCCTTACTGGCAAGTTCTTTGAATTGCATCAGATCCTCTCAGCTGTGTTGTGGAACTGAACAGGATGTTGAAACAGCGCTTCTAGATTTAACCTAATAACTTTAACCAGCTTGGCTAGTAGTACTAAGAAGGCTCACAAGAACTGGGCTTTGGCGTCAGTACTAGATGATTGTGGTGTCAAGTAGTAAAGTTTGTGTTTCTATGGTTTTGACAGAGTAGCTAGCTGCACTTTGTTTGCAGTTTGGACATAGACTAACTATGAATTAATTATTATAGTTTAGGATTTGCTGATTTATCATATTTTCTTTTTTTTCTGCTCTCAACAGCAGTCAGCTTAATTCCAGGAACTTAATATGTCTGGCTCCATATATGATGTGTTCACATAGTATGTGATGGTTGCATACATTTTTTTGATACAGCCATAATGGTAATATAAATCCATATTCAGGTATAAGAAGTCATAAACATAGGTATCGACATCTGAAAATTAAACTTTGTTTATTTTTTTCAGAAAATGTACCCTTCTGTTTTTTAAAAGAAAACAAAAGCCAAGCAGGTTTTTCTTGAAGGAAACCTCCTGTGTACTACAGAGTTGCAGGAGCTAAGAGTGCCAAAACAGAAACTGTGCCATTGCTGTGGGTGTATTGCTGTGGTTTTCTTTCATAGGTGTCCAAACTATTTTATTGGTTTTAACCTATCTATACCTGAATTAATAACTGAAATTTAATAATGAAGGAAGAATAAGAATATAGATCTGGGGCTTATTTCAACATTCACGAATCAGTGGAGACTCTTCCAGTAAGTCAGAATGGTGTTAAGTCAGTTTAACCACCCAGGAGGGTATGCCTTAATGGTATCCTCAGGGCAAATATCTCAGTGGGCTCTTATTCCATATTCCTTACAAGCCACTAGTGTGAGAAGGTGCAACTGGACAATTTTTTGTTGAACCTCTAAACTACTGGTTTCTTTGGGCCATCCTTTGGCAGATGCAGGTTTCTGCAGGATGGTAAACTGCGCATCAGACATACTTCGCACAAGTATCTAATATTGTTGTGATCCTTGGGAGCCCTGGAACTGATTCCTCTGGACATGTCGTCTCCCCCAAAGAGGGTTATGGTCCCTTTGCACTAGCCTTTAAGAGCAGAATCAGCTTTCATAGGTAATAGGCCTCTCCCTGTGAAATAATTTAATAGCAAGTGCACTCCTCTGTGCACCTGAGAGCTCCAGGAGGTTTTCTGCCTTCCAGCAGCTGAGTGTCTCTGATAGCTCCCCATGGTGCAATACGTCTCCACAATCCACACCCTCGCTTACCATGACCAGCACCTAATAGGCACCATTGAGCCCCATTGCAATAGCATATATTAGTGGCTTTAGAGTAAACTGCTTGCAAAAATCAGCCTAGATGAAATACCCAGATGTTTATGGTCAAAAGGTGTATTGGGAGCCAGTGAGGCAGCAAAAGCCTATTTGAAGTATGCGTTTCAAGGCTTAACAAGATTAACATCTGTATATACAAGTCTGTAAGGGCCCAATTGAATAGTACTCTTTTCATACCTGTTTTTGGGCAAGATAAAAGGTAAGTTTTGATTTCTTCTCAGCAGTGCAACACAAGTGCAATTTGGGCTCCACTTGGCAGATGCAACTGGAAGCATAGCAAAGGGAAAAACTGTTGGAATAAAGGTGGATTCAGTTCCCTTTCTGAAACACTACAAAGCTGCAACACAACTGTTCCACAAATACAACACTTTTCTCTGGTTTCTTAACACTGTTATCTTAGTGATGATACACAGACCCACACCCATACAGTGACTACAATTATGGATGAAAAGAAAATCCAGCAAGAGCCAAAGAACTTTCACAACTTTTTCCTGAGCTTTTGATGCTACCATGCTGCTTGGGCTATACAGAACAGAAGGAATGAAGATGTAGTTTGGTAAAAATCATGCAGAGAATGACAGCCAGCTCTGCAGTAGTGTGGTGGGTTCTGAGAAGCCCCCCTCTTCACTCTGATCACCAAGTAGCATCTGTAATGTTTTTATTTTTATTTCCTTTGAGAGACTGATTATTTCATCTTACTTTCTCACACAGTGCAAAAATGTATAGCACAACCTTTTGGCTTTGGGGGCAAGGGAAGGGCATATTCTGCAGAAGGAGACGTGCTCATACTGGGTGAAAGGTCCATCCTTATGTTTTGGGTTTCAGTTTTGGGTTTGGATTCAATTAAAAATATTTTAATTTTTTTTTCTAAGTAGCTGGCAATATTTTATTTTGCACTTTGTAATTTTATCTCCTGCTAAGTTAAGGAATGGCCATAAACTTCTTTATATTCAGCAGCACAGAACACCGGGTCTGTGGTATACTGCGTATTGCCCAAGGTTTGACCACTTTATTTGTGTTTTCCTTGTAGTCCCTTGTGCTTTTTTGGGGTTGAGAGATGGGTCCTGCATTTACCACCCAGTCTCCAAGTAGGGCATGTGTTTCTTTAACTGCTATGGTTGGTGCTATTTGGTATCTTGTGACATAATTTTAGGTGGTTTATTAGACTTATGATTGATGACAGCCAAAAGAGAATATACAGCTACTCACTGACATTCATGCTTGCCTCTTAAATATCATACTATATAGCTTCAGATCTCTCTTTTACACTCAAGTGCTCTAAGCCCCACATTAGCACATCTCTTCATTCTCCAAATTAACGTATTCCTTTAAATACACTAATATTTCAGCGGTGAGTTTTTAAACAAATTCTGCATTATTTGCCTTTTTCTCTACTTACATTGCTTACTTCTCAGCCAAATGTTAATAACCCTCTTCACTGAAACTAAATTGTAAATATTCCCTTTGCCATTATGTCAGACCCTGGCTATTTCTTTTTTTTTTTCCTTATTAAATTATGTTTACCTGAATACATCAGGTTCATTTCACCTAGGCAGGATGTCCCATTAAGCATGACAAGTAGAAGGTTGCGAGATTAATGCCTTTCTTGAGCCTGAATTAGCGTGTCAGCATCTTTTCAGACCTGAGACCAGAGAACGTAGGAAGCATGCCATAATGGACCTTAGCCTTTAACTGAACTGCTCTAATATTATTCCTATAACAAGACTACTTTTAAAGAGGCTCATTATTGGCTTCATTAGATATGTTACTTGCATCAGTGGCTGTAGTTACTCGTATAATATGGAAGAGGTTAACATAGCGTATTTTTTATGTATTATATGGCATATAGCTTGAAGTAGCCAAAAGGTTTATGGCGATGTAATTGGTAGTTAGTGTGAAATTTGTAAGACAAATAGACAATACCTAGGGTAACCCCTATAATCCTCTCCTTTCAGTTTTTTACAGCCACCAAAGGGCCTCATTAAAACAGCAGTCAGCACCTTAGTGAAAAGATACAGTGCTTATAGTGCCCAAATGTGACAGAAAATCTGCATTTTGTAAATCTGACACCTTTGATAGATTATACAGTGTGAAGCCATTGCTTCTAAGCATTATGATAACGCTTAAGGTTCTCTTCTGAATCCAACCGTGCTACATTCACTAGATATAACAATGTGAAAAAGAGCTGGTTGAATAAAATAAAGCATATGAGATGGAGAGGAGCCTTTTTTCCTTTGATACAAAGCTCGTCTCATGCAACAGGACTAACAGCTATGGTTGATATTCCTGGCTCTGCTTGTACGGAGGGATATGGATGTATAAATATTGGCAAAATAACTGCTTAATATACAGATGCAAAAGAAACTCTGCCTACATTAACCAGTTTATATGGCTGCTGTAAGGGAAGACTATGTGGAGCAACGATGGTGTTAAAATTTCTTTTTTCTGTTTTAGAGGCTAAATTCTGCTCTTGCTTAAACTTATGTAAACCCAAGTGGATTCCATTGCCCTGAGTGAATCCTGTTGTCACTCAGAGCTCTGTAAATCTGGCGTAATGCACTGGCTTACACAGAATTAAATGTACAGGCGTAACAAAAATGAGAATCTGACCCAATGGGTTTATTATTCTTTCAGCTTATTTATAACAACAGTGAAACAAACCTGAACTGTGTAAGTAAGCTCTGAGTACTGTGGTGGGTATACAAAAGCCAAGTTCTTGATAAGCATGTTATAAGCTGTAGTTAGATACTTCAGTTACTTTAAAACATTTGGTAGAGTGATCCATTTGAAACCAAGCAAACGTGAGTTGCTGTGGTTGATTAGTTGCAAGTATTTGCTCTAATCGCAAAAGGCAGCCTCAAACAGCCAGAGGTCCAAAGGAGTAATTATTATATTCTCCTCCATTTAAGAGATGGGGTCAAGCATTTGGAGCTGCAAAAATTTTAAGAACTTACCAAAAATAAAATGAAAAGTATCACTTAGCTCCCATTGTCTTCTTTGCGGCAGAAGAAGTTCTGTAGTTTTTGCTCAGGGGGATGGAATGTAGGTTATAATTTTTACTTGGGCTCCAGATGTGACAGCTGTTTACCTCTTTGTCTGGTAATTGAAAGATTTGCTTTTAAATTAGAGCTGCTGTATACAAAGAGTGGACTAGAAGTCTCATTCAGTTCCCTGGCAAAAACATAGCACTGATAATTCTGAAAAAGGTATATTTCCAGCTTTGTCTTTTGATTGTTTCAGCAAATGTATTGCTATGTGTTGCTAAAATAGGGATGCAAACAATAAAAAGTGGAGCGATCTATGTGAAATCCTTTTATTCCCTTTTGCACCAGGATTTGTTTCTGCCTATGGTAAATCTCCATTTTAAAGGTGCAGAATCGGTTCCTGTGGATAACAAGGACTAAATAACACTGCTGAAGTGCTCACTATTCAAGGAAGTTTAATTTTGATCTCTTGAAAGACAAAAAAAAATATTCAAGAAGTTAACCTGAAAGGAATTTCTGAGCAAGAATTTTTACAACCTGGGATTTGTTTGGGTTTTTTTTTTTTTAAAAAAAAAGTGCAAGTCATAGATGCATTTGAATCCAGTAGCATTAATTTGCAGCCATAATTATTCTATTGTGTAACATGGAACACTTTAACCTTTCTTCATCAACACTAAGAATTTTAAAATTGGTGACAATATCAGAAGTACTCAACAATTTTCTAGTGCCCTGTAGAAAAGCCACCTCTTTGACTATGTTATATTGACCCATGAGGTTGTTTTCTTCAATAAGCTAATTCAGATGGAGCATCTTTCAATTTTATTGTTGTTTTGTCAGGACTATTATCACACCTACTCACTATTCTTTTTATAAGCACAGGGTTAAAAATGTAGAAAGGTGAAAGTTTCTTCTTCTCATGATGATGTGTGGAGCTTTTTGTGTCTTCTGCTGCCATGGGTTACCTTTCAGGTAACCCTTCAGATGTTGTCACCATAAAAAAGTGACTGCCTTTTAATTACATTCCTTGTTTCCAAGTTGTCCAGAATTTTTATTATTAAACAATATAGTTATCAAAATGCATGCCTAGAAAAATCCCTAGAGAGCAACAAAACCTTCTCTCTTGTTCAGTATTTGGCAATCAGTACACTAGATCTAGGCACACATTTTGGGTGGGAAGGAGTTTGGGGAGACAGGCAGAGAAGCCATGCTAATCCTGGGTGGCAGACCGGAGGGTCGCTGGGCCTCCTCTCTCAGCCAGGGAATCTCTCTTTATTGAATCACAGCTTAATTATAAAACAGGCCATGGTATTTGTTTAAAAATTAAGATTTTGATCCCAAAAAATCCTTGTGAATTTCAGTCAGTGATCTAGAGCAGGAAGGGAATGTATGCACCTGTATTTCTTGTGGAGGGCAGTGCTGTGAAACCTAAAGGGCCTTATTTAATCTTGCAGGATACTCGGCAGCACATACCAGCAAATTGTCTCAGTCTGTACATACCAGAAGTCATTCCATCGTAAGCAGCAAAAGAGGGGCTTGCTTAAGTGTAGATAATATTGAAATCTGGACCAGCAAAAAGCCTTTCAAATTTACTTTTGTACCAAAGTCTAGGCTTTGATCAATACGATTGCTTGCACTGCAAAACAAGTATTTCTGAGTATCATGTCTGGGTTTTTTAATTCAGTGGATTATTCACATCTGTTAGGTAAGAATTACAGAGTGCTGAAATAATGTATTCTTGTGTTTTAGATCTATCACTGCCAAGGGCTACTGAATAGTAAGTATCAACATCTGTGTTACTTCTTTGAGTTTTTTGATTAAATGTGTCTAAACATTTCAGCTCCTACTGGAAATAAAAATAAAAGTAGTTTCAAGCCAGTTTGATGTGGGATTTCAGCAAAATATGCTAACAGCAAACATTAGTTAGGGGACTGTATGTGCAATTAGCCCTAAATAACATTAACCTAGTGTTACGATTTGTATTATTGATAGGACATTAGGCTCTTGAAACTGTAAATAATGGAGTAAATATAAATAAAGGTACCTGTATTTTGACAATGATGTTCCATCTCTTGTTCCCTGCGTACACAAAAATCATTCAAATGCCTTTTCTTTCTCTGACAAAAATATTCATTAAAAACATTTCACTGTGCTGCCTTTTAATATAGCGCGGGCATTCAACCTGCACAGGAAGCTTCCTGGACCCACACAAATACTGTGTAATTATCTTGTGGCTCCCTGCTGGCTGCTGCATATTCCAAGCACAAAGTGAGCAGCACATTTCTAGAGCCTGACTTCTGTCTTCATTGTCCCTGCTTGGAATATGAAGCTCCACTTCATTATAGCAGACCTGATCAAACTTGATAGATTTAGCCATTATTCTTGACTGTGTCAACTTTCTACAGCCTTTTTTTTTTTTTTCTCCTTCCTTGGGCTCTTTTGTTTTCCCACCCAGGGAATGCATCTTATTTCTAGGCACTCTGCCTCTCTCTGTCTTTCTCTCTCACTCCGTCTCTCTGTCTCTCTCCTCCCCCCCCACTCCCAAACAAACCAAGGTTTCAGCAAATAATGCTGCTTGTGCATCATGTGATGCAAGGAAAAGAAGGCTTGCAATTTTTTCTCAATTGTCCTTTATGGTTTTTATTGACTATTTTTTTTTCCAGTTTGTTTCTATAAAAAAAAATTATACTGCAATATTGACATACAATACAGAAAAGCTTTGAAAATCCTTATTTTCTGTTAGTGGTACAATAAATTTAGCATTGTGAGCACTTTTTGTCTGTTTTATGACAACTTTCAAGTAGCACTTCAGAGTTCATATTTTCAAGGATGATTCAGACAAATGTATCTTATAAAATTTGATAAATCATTAGTTTGTTTATTTAACCTAGAGACATATCACCACATTTTCTTTGCAAAAGGCATTGGACCATTCTTTCGGCAAATACAGATGTTAATACAACTGGTTTACCATAACAGATTGCTTTGTAGTTTTTGAGAGTTGCTATGCAACAATGGAGAAGTATGGCACGGCTCTAACTGCTTTTTAAACAACTAGGTAAAATATAGAGCATTTTCATAGCTAACCTAACACAGATCCTTTAAATTGCCACAAAATGAGTTAACCAATAGGTGAGAAATCTGCTCCCAGATCTGTAAGACTTACAGGGTCAACCCATCTTTACTGTTATTAACGAACATGAACCCAGTGATGAAGCTTTTCAAGCTTTACATTTATCTGTAGTACTTTTTATATTGTTTTGTACATTTCACAAGCATAATAAATGTGGAAAAGCACTTTATAATTAATTTTGCTTATTAAATAGCAATTATGAACTGTTAAAACTTTGGAAAGAGATTAGGCTTCTTTCCTTTTGTTTCTCTTTTGGTTGCAGATTTAAAGGTAAAGAATATATTATTTCTAACAAGTTTACTGAAAGATTCTTATTGAAGTATTTCATTTAGCAGCATTTAAATACTGTTAGGAAATTGTATGACTTAAATTTAGTGTTATGCTTTTTAAATTAAAAAATCATTATTTTTTAGAGTGGCATTTTCAGTCTCACCAAAAGCTTCTCGGCATCTTAAAATGTAAATTGCAGAAAAGCAACACAAAGGATAAAGAGAAGATTTTGAAGGCAATCACAGTGATCACTTAATTCAGTCTCTGCATATCCACTTGGCATAAGGTAATTAGAGTGCCACATTTCTGTAAAGACAGAAAGCTTAGGGTACCATTCTGACTCACCCAGACGATAATACATGATTAGAAGTCAGTGACAGATCACAACTGCTGAATGACCCACCAAGGTCTTATCAAGGGCAAATCGCATAATTAGCATGCACTTCACTGGCAGAGGAGTACAGTGCTATTGTTCTGGCACAATCAAATTAGCCCAGCCAATGAGGTCACTGTTCCATGACCTTAAAGACATTTTGTGTTTTATTTTTCTACCACATAACAAAAAAAAAAAGAAAAAGAAAAATTAAAATAGAAGAAAACAACCCATGCCACTTTAAACTGAGCTAAACTTATGTGCAGACACTGAAAATATCTGTTACAAATGCATTTTTGGAACACACTCTGCCAACTCCTTAGTTCATCATGTATGGAATAAAGGAGTCAGTTAATGCAGTCTGACCCTGGGGGACACATATGTAATGGAGCCACTTTGACAGAAATTCAAGCATCTAGCGAGGCCTGGAACTCATTTGCCCTGAATACATCCACTGCATCATGCACATAATGGGGAAGGGGGAGCCTTCATGCAAACAAAAAATCTTTCCTTCATTATGATAATTAGTACAATTATCTTCATTTTCTCGTTTTATCTGTATTTTCCCCAAGCTTTGGCCATTGTATTTGTCTCCCCTCCGTTCCTCCTGAACGGGGCTCTCATCTGAGAGAAAGAGTTGTCAGGGATGGTAGCCACCAACAGCACCTCAGACATGTCATCCATGGACTGCCATTGTTCTGTAGCACAGTGCTGCAGCATAATATTGCTAAAACACACAGATACACAAAGAGCCTCTACTTTCTTACACTGGAAAACCTCTTCTGGCTTTCCAGACCATAGAGTGCTTACCAGGCTCGTGAAGAAGTAGAACCCCCCGTCCACAGCACTGTTCTCCAAAAGCAGTCAGAGCCGTTAACTCTTATTTATTTATTTATTTTTAGTTAAATTTGGAATTGATGGCATAAATATGTGTTTTCCCTTTGTTCTCCAAACAGAAATACAGCTTTGAATTGATCTGCACACTTGTTAATATGCATGGTATATAGGGAAGCCATTGTAATTTTTAGGAAAAGTGAGAATATAGACTTTATTTGTATTCTCTTCTGTTAGCCTGCACATATTTGGGCTACATATCCCAACCTCTCCTGGATAATTGGATCAAAAAGGTCCATAATGAATTGTCTCTGTCATGTCTGGGCCTCTGTCACTGCTTCTCTATACCTTTATTTTTCTTCTTTTTTTTAAGGCTGGGTTTAGCTAACTCAGGATAGGAACTCTAAAATGTTTGTGTTTCATGAATTTAAAGATGAACTTTCATGTTCAGTCCAAAGGGACATGAAACAACAACATTCAAATAGCTCCTTGTCTTTTCAAGGGTTTGGTCCTAGGTCTTTTTCAGATATGAGAGGTGTTAGATGTGGTATTTGTGCATGACAGGCTCTTTTCACCCCTCCTCTTCACTAATACTACATCATTACATAAATTAATACTGTTTGTGACATCACAACAACTCTCATAACAAGCAGTAATGATGTTACAGGGAGCTATGACCTTGTAGTTTAGCACACAGGAGAAGAGGTTACAAGGATGGGATCTCCTGTTTGCAACGGGTTCTTTCTGTTATTATTAGTCACTATGGAGAGAAAAGTAGGCAATAAAGGCTAAAGTGGTGCATGCTTAAATAATATATTACCAGTGTCTCACTGGGCTTGGAAGTTTAGTTTTGAGCCCGTGAAATAATTCCAGATATAACTTGGCTTCACACGTACTACTTCTGCTTTATGGTGCTGGTGCTGCAACAGTCATAGCCTTATACAACAGCTTTGTGATCCTTCCCTTTTCCCAGATACGTTTTTATTGATAAACAAACAAAGGTTCTTTACCGACTTATGGTTTATAGAAAAAATACAAGAATTTATTAGAGAAAGGAATTCAAATTAAAGATCAGCGATTCAGGGTCTTCCCTAAGAATTAATTCTGACAATACCTTCCATTTATGGTAAATACCTAGGCTGAGTCTGGGAAGTGTGTGCCATTGAAACTTTTCCTTGTCTGGCAGAAAGCTTATTTCTAAAGGTCTCGTTGATTGTGCAAACACAGGAACATTTTCTTTCCTTGAGAATTAATATTGACTGTGTATAGAGCGACAGCAGTACTCCATCTATCCACAAAATCATATAAACATATATAATTACTCTGAAAATCTAATCTACTTCTGGATACTTAGTCCATGTGATAAGTTTTGTTTCACTGCATAAAATGATAAATTATATACAAAGAAGCAATTATGGTTGTTCGTGAATCAGAAAGAGATAGAAATATATACTTTGTAAATATAGAACTACTTTTTCTAAAAGGCATTTATTTCTCTGATTTTAAAAATATGTGTGATTATATATGGATGAGTGTCAGTGTGTGGATGTTTACCTGTCTGTGTAGAAATAAAATGAAAAACTGTGTCTTTGTATATACTGTCTGTGTAGTTGTATGTATAAGCATATAATAATTCACAGTCCCACAAGCTCTTGGTGGACATTCCTGCCTCAGTCATTCAGCCCCCACCATGAAAGTCCCCTAACAAACAGGATTAAAATTCACTCCTTTCAACCATCCAAGGCATTTATTCCTTCCTTTTCATTGAGCTACATTTGTCTGATTTAACAAGATAAGATTTGAGTGCTGATGCAGCCCGTTGTTAATGCAGCAGCCGCATCCACCATACCATCGACACTATGCATCAGAGGGATGCATAAATCAGGTATTCAAAAAAAATTAGATATGCAGCACACCAGTTTTATAGTCCCAGCCTCAGAAATTGAAATGGCCCAGATTAATGTATTATATCTTACACACTGTCCGAGTGAATCAACTTTAATATATTGAACAGATTCGCAGAACAAGACTTTGTTATCTAAGGAGCACTCGGAAGAAGGAATTGACCTGAGGATTTGATTTGGTTCAGGTAGTTCATGTTGTACAGCAGCATTTGAATAGTTTCACATAAAAATAAAATTTGTATCAGAAATATTTCACATCATTCTCGGCTTGTTCATACTGAAGCTTTGCAGTGGGGCAATATTACAGAAACAGTGTCCAGCAAAAACATGATTTTAACCTTTGCTTCAGACACGTCAAAACAATATAATGTAATTTTAATGCAAACTGCTGTTTCATAGCAGAGGCGCTTCCACACACTGGTTTTAACTGGTTTAGGTTTATACTGAAAATGAAAAGCCCGTTGAATTTCCTATATGATGGGAACTCCACAATGAATGTATGATCTGTTTGAAGCCATGCAGGGAGACGGTTTTTCTGTATTCTCTATTGACAACCCATAAAACAACTTTACCTGCATAATGAAGGACAGATGAATGTTAACATGTGAGTGTGTGTGTATGGGGGGATAGGGGGAGTGTCTCTTCTTTTATTTTGAATTACCATTACTATTAGGGCAGAGTTTGGATAGCCACTTGCTTATTGAAATAAGACAAAAATGCGATTGAGGAAGATAAGGCACAAGAAGAGGGCAGAGGTTATGAGTTGAAGGGCTGTGAAGCATATTTGCAGAGATATTTATTCTGCTTATTCCTTTTTCTGAATTATCTAGTTATTGGCTAATTTGCTAGTAGTTAACAGAAGATGTGTTGTTAAGTGAGTGAGTTTGTAGCCTCTCTCAGTTCTTCCCTTCTATACGAAAACCAGAATGGGTTTTACTGAGTAGAGTCACCTTGTGCTAAAATGTAAGGAGGGAATGGGCTGGGTACAGTCACCCCCTTTCCACTGAGAGCTCTTCTTTGTGGGGATGGATGGAAAGGGATAATAGGATAGTGCTTTTTCACACTTTCAGTAACCAGTGATTAGAAAGTGCTTGCACCTGTAATTGTGCTGTGCTAATTAGCGCTGATAAGAAATTCCATATTCTGAGTGTCCACTAGGTACCTTGAAGGGCACTGGGCAGATTTTCTGGGCATTCGCACTCCTACTGCCAAATAGGATTTAAAAATACATAAGCATCTAACTCTCCTTGAAATCAGTAGGAGCTAGGTGCTTTTCAAACATCCAGTGCCTCTGAAATACAGTCAGGGAGAGTTAGAGTCTTTTAAGCCTGCCCTTTTAGAGCATTTTATGTCAACCTATTTGTGCTGTTTACAAGATAGATGTTTAAACAGATAAGAGTAGTCTGTGGCTGATCTAATGTTGTTATATAATAGCATAGACTATAGAAACCTTCTGGTTAGGCTGTAACAAGAGTGGAAGTCTGGGCTAAGGAGGCAAGCATGGTGTTGAATTACCCCATAGGAAGGGAATTAACAGGGCAGGGAGAAGCCCAGCCTCAGCCCTTTGGTTTAGGCTGGGCAGCAGCACACACTGATGCTGTGGTGCACTGAACGCATGAAGAGCTTGTGGAGGTTTTTCTGAGTAGTATGAGTTTCTTTGAGGCTCTTCTAGGCATTGGGCAACTCGCACACTTTCAGTTTTGTTCAGAAGATGCAATCCAGCCTGAATTAATTTCCCAGTCTTTATTTATTTTATTTTCTATAGTAAGTGTTATAATTTGCAGTAATGGAGTGGGAAAGAAATTGTAATAAATGTTGCCTTTTAAAACTTTAAAGCAGTATAATAACAAATTAGAGTAGGTTCGTCTTCTTTTCCAACACAAGATATACACATCCCTGCCCCTCTCACCCTGCTCATTCCTGCCCCGGCCAATTTGTGAATTATCAGTCCTTCTTCGTTAGGCCTAGTCAAACTTTGTCTATCTATACTGATATAAATGAGAGAGATATATTATTATCAAATTAGCATTTATTGTGTACTGCCAGAAAGGATGATTTTTCTTTTTAAGAAAAGCTCAGGGTCAAGCAGTTTTGAAGAGAAACCTTGGTTTATCAACAAATTCACCATTCTCTTGTATATAAATAATCATGTAACTAACATTAAAGGTGCCCAGAAATCCAAAGTTTAAATGTTGCCATTTTAAGATATGTTTATACTATCCTTAATTTTGGAAGATCTGGCTCTTTTGCTCACCATGTTCCTCTTCAATGTTGAGACCTCACACATTCCATTCATTTTCATCAAACTGTCTAAATGTAGGCTCAGATTCTGTAGTGAGTAGAGAGGACTTCAGTGCTTTGGTGACCTGATATCTGAATCTTCCTGACCTTTGTTATGTAAAGCTCTCTGCCCTGCAAAAAGTAGCTCTCTTGAAAACATTACTTCTTTTTGTTAATTCATACACTTCTTTAACACTAAGAAAATCACAAATCATCAATTTTACAAAAGCACATTGTAAGCATATAAATCACTATGAGTGAAAATATTCAGTAGAACTCATGCCACTGTTAAACCATTCAGACAATTAGGAGAGCATTTTAAAACCAAGTCACAGTTATTCCAATGCATTAAGTATAACTCTTTAATGTTGCAGAGTCTGTGTCTTCCATCTGTTCCATCAATTAAACCGTACATTGATCTATGAAGTTATTAGCATCAGCCAAAGTTCCAGATAGATCTGATTTGGCACCATAGGAAATCCTGCATTTAACAGGAACAGTAATATAATTTCTATTACTTTAAAAATATTTTATACTTTAAAATTTTTTTTTCATATTTCTATAAACTTTTCTTTTATTACAAAATTGTATTTGAGCATTGTGTGCTCTAGCAAAGAGAATTAGAAGAAGGTTGGGGTGATGCTTTGCTCTCTGTGCTGTTGCAAGAGTGCCTGCACTTTTGTGAATAAACAGTTACCAGAGAAAGGGTTGACAGAATTGGCATTCCTTTATCCTGGTTAAACTGGTGAGTCTTCTTGGCTGTTTCAAGCTGTCATCACCAAGTATAAGAGTGAGCTATGGAGACTGTTCACAGCACAGGGACTTTCAGCTAGATAAGAGTGCCTCCTCATCAACTCTGAAGTGGCCTCATTGCTCATGGAAATAAATTATAGTGGTTAAAGCACTACTGTCTTTAAACAAGTCTGAAGTTCCTTTGGAAGTAGATATTTCTGCTGGTCCATGAGGAGTGGTTTGGTGAGCACTTCTGCCAGCTCCCTCAGGACCCTGGGGTGAATCCCATCTGGCCCCATAGACTTGTGTATGTCTAAGTGGTGTAGCAGATCACTGACCACCTCTACATGGATTATGGGGGCTTCACTGTGCTTTCCATCCCTGTCTTCCCGCTCAGGGGACTGGGTACCCAGAATACTGCTGGTTTTCCTACTGAAGACTGAGGCAAAAAAAGCATTAAGTACTTCAGCCTTTTCCTCATCCCCGGTCACTATGCTTCCCCCCACATTTACTAGAGGGGCGAGACTCTCCTTAGTTCTCCTTTTGTTGCCAATGTATTTATAGAAACCCTTTTTATTGTCTTTAGCAGCACTAGCCAGATTAAGTTCCAGCTGCGCTTTGGCCCTTCTAATTTTCTCCCTGCACAGCCTCACAGTAGCCCTGTACTCCTCCTGAGATGCCTGCCCCTTCTTCCAAAGGTCATAAACTCTCTTCTTTTTCCTGAGCTCCAGCCAGAGCTCTCTGTTCAGCCAGGCTGGTCTTCTTCCCCGCCGGCTCGTTTTCCAACACACGGGGACAGCCTGTTCCTTCACCTTTAAGAGGTCCTTCTTGAAGGGTGACCAGCCTTCCTGAACTCCTTTGTCTTTCAGAACTGCCTCCCAAGGAACTCTGCCAACCAAGTCCCTAAACAGGCCAAAGTCTGCCCACCAGAAGTCCAAAGTGGCAGTTCTGCTAGCCCTCCTCCTTGCTTCTCCAAGGACAGAAAACTCTATCATTTCATGATCACCGTGCCCAAGACAGCCTCCAACCATCACATCCCCCACAAGACCTTCTCTGTTTGCGAACAGCAGGTCCAGCAGGGCACCTTCCCTTGTTGGCTCTACCAGCTGTGTCAGGAATTTACCTTCCACACACTCCAGGAACTTCCAGAACTGTTCCCTCTCTGCTGTGTTATATTTCCAGCAGATATCCGGGAAGTTGAAGTCCCCTACAAGTACAAGGGGAAGCGATTGTGAGGCTTCTCCCAGCTGCCTATGGAATATTTTGTCTATTTCTTCATCCTGGTAAGCTGTAAGACAAGTAAGACAAATTTGAATGAGGAGATGCAACAAAACAGAAAGGAAGTGTGCCTTCTAAAGTTAGAGATGGAAGTAGTTTGTCATTGTCCACTTTGCTTACTAAAACTCTTGTCAGTCCAGATACATCTACTGAGTTTTGGAGACTGTGGATAGTTACGACAATAGACAGATCTCCAGCTGTAGGTAGCAGATCAGTTATTGGTGCTGGCACAGTCTTAGAAATTTCCTTTTGACAATAGACCTGATCTCTTTATAACAGATTGAAATTTAACTTAGTGACTTTCATCCAGGCACCTATTTCTTCCCAGGGCTGGGAAACTGGTGGAGTTGCTTTAAGCATAGGGAAAGGCATGCTGATAATAATATGACAACAGTCCCTTTCAGGGTTGTCAAACAAGATGGGTGACAAGGTTATCTTTGTTGGATCAGAAAGCAGAAATATCTAGACAAGAAAGAGCATCACAGTGCTTTGAGAACTCCACAACAGGAAGAAGCAGAACTGTTACCAAATAGCCTGTTCCATGGTGTA
>NW_010156361.1:57760-67780 GCF_000695765.1 Mesitornis unicolor
CTTATTAAACGCCTTTCCAAGTTGAAGCTCTCTAAGTCTTTCAGGATGAGTTTGTCCTTAGCCATGCTTTTATCTTGGTGTTTGTGCTTGACACACACATGAAATTTCATACAATGACTCTACGGGTCAATTTTTCAAGCCACATTGTCTGTGTCTTTCCTTACAGACTCCTTTATCAAAGTTTGAGACTTTTGTGCAAAGTTAGCTCTTGCCCCCATTTCAGTATAAGATTCCTGCAATCTCATTCTCTCTACTCTACTTTCTCTTTTCTTGTTGCATTCTTCTCAAACATGATAGGTTTCCCAAGGTTTTAGTCCCAAAGCAATCTAACTGGTCAAGAGAGGACTTAGCTGCCTATCCAATCATCCTTTTTCTGTTGTAATACTTGCACCAGATACTAGGCAATTTAGTGCACCCTCAGTTAAAGTGTATCACAACTTGGGGAAATACGTCTTAATGTCTGGTTTTAATGCAAATAATAAACTTGATGCCACTTTCTTGGCTTTCATTCTCTGGAATGACGTAGGAAGTCCGTAGTTCTCATTAGCTGTGGATACTTTCGATTTGTCACATTGATGTGACAAATATGTATTACCAAAGGTAAGCATCTTGTAAAATAACATTATGTATGTATGACTAACTTATTTTAGACAAAAAAAAATTAGAGCCTTAGGCTGTCACACTTCCTATTACTTTCACATTTTGGATTTGAATCTAACCTGCACTACCTTCCCTTCCCTTTTGTGTGGGAGACTGGCAGACAACAACTGGGACAAAAATGCTGAGTACTGAGAAAGTTAGTAGCAGGTTGAAAAGTTCCATATAAGTACCTCATTTCTGGTATGCTGCACAACAGGACCCTGGAATCAAAAGCTCGTTTGTGGGATAAGTAGTTTAAGGAAAAATACTGGTACCTGTATCCTTTAAAAAAAAAAAGAGAGTGCAGCAGTGCTGTTGTTGGAGGTGCAAATTTGGAAAAAAAAAGAAACAAAAACAAAAAAATCCCAAACAAATAAACAAACAAAACCAAAATACAACAAAAAAACCCCCAAACTGTAAGAACGAATGGGTTAGAATTAAGCAATCATTTTCAAAATCATTTTTCTGAAACACAGGGCAAAAGAAGTATCTTTGTATTATAGATTGAATATTTATCAGTCCTTTCATATATCAAGTAAATTGCAGTTCAGATGATTCTTGATTGTTCAATAAAGGTGCTTATACAGGTATGTACTCTTCATGAGAGCAAATGTACACCTGAGCTTTTTCTTGAATTTCATATCCTTTGCTTTTTTAAAAAAGTCTGTGAATGAATGACCATCATACTTGAGAGACAACTGGATATTGGTGAGGTATGATCTTTTCCTAGGTTTCCCTTTTCCTTGAAGAAATAACCTTCCTTTCCAGTGCCGCTCTATTTTCTTACTCCCTTTCATTCACAGCAGTTTATATGTCCATGTCATCCAAAATACTGTACTTGCCTTATGGTGCTATTTCTTCTTCTCTTTATATCTATAACTTTTTTTTTTTCTGGGCTGGAGCAGAATTTCTGCATTTTTGCCTGGCTTGGTTCCCAGACATTGTATTTGCTACTAGTTCCCTGTAAGAATGGGATCTACAGAACTGGAATGCTATTACAGTTTGCCTTTGCACAGTCAGATCTTATTTGGTGTAATGGACAGTTTGAAATATTTTGATTACCTATACTCATATATATATCCCTGTAACACTGTCTTGTAACACTTCAACACTGACCACAACACAGGGCAAAGGAGGGAGAAAAAAAAGTATTGATGTACATTCTGTTTCAAGTTTTAGACTTCTCCTCCTCCTTTGCAATTGCATGTATAACAAATGTGTGGAATTACATTCTGTACCTAAAAGCTTGTGTAATTTATTCCATGCCCACTGTGTATATTTTTTTCCAATCTGTACTTTTAACTTCTTATGCAGAACTTTATCAATCTATTTTTAAGACCATCTCTAGTAGAAAATTCCCAACCTCTTCCTTATCAAGCCTTATTTCTTAAGTTCTTTATGACATTTTAATAGAGGAGGTAATTCAATTAATCTGTTTTTTAAAAGTAAAAAGTGTGCCTGGGATGTACAGAATGTCAAAACTTCTGGTTCTGCGATTTTGCAGTGGTTTCTGCAGTGCTTCTGAAGGATATCATCTAATGGTATGAATCATCATTCTCAAGATATTCACTGCTCAAAGAGTTAGAAAACTTCTTAAAATTTCTTCAGCGAAGGATTAAAACTCGAATACGAACTCATGGATGGCAAAGAGTATATCAGTGAGATTCAGCAGACAAAGTGCCAACATCTACATTGTGGCTACTGTGTTGAAGACCTGAGGCTCCTGGTAGTTATCTGTGAACCATTGCCTTATCACAAAGCAGGTTATCTAAAACAGGCCAGATGAAAAATGGCCTGAAAAGTAAAGGATAAAATTAAAGGGAGCACTATAAGGTGTCCAGTTAAGATGTGGGTTTGCAAAGAATGGGTGCTGCCATAAGGGGGATGAATCCTACACCCTTAGTTAGGATTCATAATGGTGGTCACAGTTTCTGAGCTCAGATGGTGGGTAGAGAGAAGGTTAAATAATATACTGTGTGGGTAAAGCATGATTCAGAATAGTATATTATTGTATTCTGTGGTTCAAGAAGTTGTAAAGGTGGAGGTACCTACACACCTAGATCTGGTGCAACTCACATAATTCTCATTTATTTTTCTTTTTTGGAATTTTTCACTGAATCTGGTGGTGGCGTTTCAGGGGAATCAGTATGGATTTTATACTGAATTAAAAACTGAATGAGTTAGAAGGGAAGAACATAGACAGAAGAAGAGCCTTTTCTTGCTGGAAGATATCATTTTTCAGGTTTACAGAAAAGATAGTTTGGTATGGTGACATTATTATTGCGAGACACAAGCAGGTTTGCATGTAAGATTAGCATTCCTGAAAAAAAAGGAATTCTCACCCAGCTGTCATTCACCCCTGAAGTGAGATGAGGACAGGACATTTTAAAGTTTCAAAGAAAGAGGGGAAATCCTGTTACAACTTCCAGCTATGCCTTTGGGGAAAGCACTGTTCATTGTTTCTTGATGAATTTTAGGAGTTTATATCATGTCATTCACTATTTTGTGGATAAATATTTAAGTATATATCCACCATTGGTTGTGTCTTCCGAATACCAACTCTTCTTCTGGCAACTTTCGAAGTACACCTTTATATCTTATTTAAGAAGGGATCTCCACCACTGCGTCAGGTATTTATGAGAGCACCTGGCTCTAGGGAACCACAATGATGCTTTTAAAGCATGAGCTACTTTGTTGTACTGATTTTATTACAGTGCACCAAATAAAATCTCAGGCACAGTTCTCCAGGTTTTTAGCCTGCCTGCTACTGGCAAGGGCAGGGACTGTATGAATCATATTCTTTACTGGTGTGCTCAAGCCTCTAAGTTATGAAGTAGGGTGCTTGCTTCTGGTCGAAGATGCAATGCTATGACAAATGGAAATATGGAACTAGCTTTTAATTTGTTAAAACTGAAACTGAGACCAGAGAGATTTATTGTCCTGCAGTTTAGGAAAAGCAAAAAAAATATTATTATTGCTGTTGTTACTAACTTTGGAACATAAACTATGCTATTTTCTGTTCTTTTTTATTATTTATAATCTCATCAAAGGATAGTTTAAAATTAGTTGGGTAAAGATCAACTCTCCATTATTTAGGTAATTTACAGACCTATCCAGCATCACAGCATATCAGATAGCTTCTGGCCTTAGAAATTAGTGAGTTTGTCAGATCAGAAAGTTTGCAATTTGTATGTGCAAGGGATGTTACACAAAAAGTATTAACCTTTAATGAAATAAAGTGTGTTGTAATGTTATTTTTTTACAGTGTTTTTCAGAATAAGCATATTTGTGCTTCAGTATTTGATGTGTTTACAAGTTAATGAGTTTAGATGGATAATTTTAATTTTTACCAGTATATGGTTATAAGTGCTATTGTTCCTTATGGTATATACCCTTTCTGGCTAGAACCCAAAGTAAGTGATAGAACAAGAGATGAAAATCAGATACTTACCCTCACCTTGCAGAGAAAAAAAAAATTGTGGCTATTTCTACTTCTTAATATCATTTCTCAGGTGATAGAGCCCACACCTTCTCTTATCACTTGCGTTGGTCGGATGTTCATCTTCCATTCCTTTGCCAGGTTTAAGGCCTGTCCTGTGCTCCTTTAAACCTGGTCAGAGGATGTCTTCATTTATAAGTTATGGCTGTATGTAGGCAGGACATACTCTGTGTTTGGATGACAATGCCAAGGTAGTTGCAGCTATGTGGCATTTGGTATAGGCTAAATCTGAAAACATTTATCTAGTCCGTTAAAATTTTTTTCATACTATGTTGAATTTCGTACTGATATAGCCCCTTTGTCCATATGAGCGACAGGTATCTTTTTGAGTATAAATGTCCCTCAAAAATGTTCACAGGTGTTTAATCACTACGAATGTAGTGAGGAGCAAATTAGAACAGCCTGTATATACAGTTGTTGTTACTAAACAAAATCCACTGATTTCCTTTCCTCAAGAGATACAGCAATTTGAACAAATAACATCACATTCCAAAGCAGTGTATCATTTTCCTACTCTTCAGCTATGATGAGGTATGAGTTTAAGCAAAAAGAATGGGGAAAGAATGGTGATATGTCCAAGAAAATCATGACATTAATAACATAGAATATGATCAAAAGAATACAAATACCATCAAATACATACACTAGTGATTGTATTGATATGAGTGAAGTGAATATTTCAGGTCTTCCTATTTGCATATCCTGTCACTTTATGTTCAGAGATTTTGATAGCAAATAAAGCTGCAGTAAAATTTAATATGAATGTAAATCTGGATATAGTAGCCTTGCAGTGACTGTGAAAAGAAAAGTTTTTAATGTAGCACTTTCCAAATGAACATTTCTAACCAAAGAGATTTTGTAACAAATTCTAAATTTTCATTAAGGGATAGCCATATACTTAATACAGTTAGTCTAGTGGAGATCAGTAATAATCATATTTAAATCCTTAAGTAGTAAAAATGTAAAGTTAATGGCTAGTAAGTACCAGAAGAGAGTTTTCCATCAAGTGTTAATGATAAACCTGCTGCATGTTAAAACTACAAAAGGACAGTGCCTCTTTAACAGGGACTACTATTTGTGCTCTGTGGAGCTTTGCAGTATTAGTGAAGCAGCATGAAAGAGTTGATTTTCATTTTATGTTGTGCTTGTGAGGCATTAACATGATGTTCTAACACTTGTAAATGAATACAGCTCTTGCCTAATCTGTCATTTTAATGCCTTATAGATTTTATTTCACTCTGTGTTGTACCGGATTCTCAATAATAATAATCAACTGCTTTGTTGTTCTCTTGCAGAAATTAAATTTCTGTAGTGAGTGTGCAACTAATAAAAGATGTTGCTTGAGGAAACAAAAAATAAATATGATGAATCATAAAAGTTGTATGTAGGGGGTTGCTCATATATGAAAGACAATTACTGAACCAGTGGTAAATTCATCTGATTCTCATATTGTCAACAGCTTAATAACTCTCACTAAGGGTTTAACCATAGTGGCTTTGTCTGTATCACTGTCTGTAATCACAAAGGTGGACCTCATAGACACTGATGTATATAAGAGCTGTATGTGTGTGTGCGTGCATGTGTATATATATATTCATATACTATTTTAAAGGGCTATTGACATTATCATACTGTGTTCTCTGAACCTAAGAAACTCTGCTACTATACTAACTTTGCCACTTCTGTAACACTAGCCATTTTCTTGTCATAGTTGGCCAAGCGACAAAGAACCACAGTGGGTTGTTCAGGAGTCAGACATGGGAGAAGTACCCAGTGCATTGGTTAGACAGCGACCCTCACACAAAGTGCAAAAATGCAGTGTTTTCAACAAGTATCTAACATATAGCCCTAGCTGGCTAGCTACTCATGAGTTTATTTGTAGTTATTTCTAAACATGATTTCCATGACTATTAAATACAGGTTAGCCTTTGGCTTCACCTCTGAAAAAACAAAGACAAGTAAGAGGAAAAAAAATTCATACAAATTCATATCACTGTGATGCTTCTCTTGGATATTTTGCTGCAGGTAGGTATAGAGATTTTTGGAATAAACTAGCTGTAATATCAGGTACAATTTACTGCCTGATATCCACTGTTTTCTCCTTGAGGGATTACAAGCACAGGTGAAAGGTAACCATACTATCAACTTCATATTTTAAATCCCTTCTTTCTTAATCTAAGTGGCTCCGAACAGAATAAGGCAACAGGGAACTGTGCTTTTAACCTGCATAATATATGTATAAAAGCGTACGCTTACTTTTTGGCATTATCTGCTTCTAGTGTAGCCTCATCTTTTGGCTTCTGCTTGATAATGTGGCTGCTAGTTTTACTTTCAAGTAGTCAGAGTATTGTCATTTCTTCTATTTGCTGAAGTATATGCAAAAGGATGCAAACAATCTCTTATAGGAGTGCAGGGGAGTTGATAAAAATGTTTAGGGCTCAATTCCTACACCAATTTTGCATCCAACAGTTCCCATTAGGCATCAGAATGAAATAACTTAAGTTCCCAAACAGCTCAGTTTCATTTTAGTAGGAACTGCAGGATACCCAGTACTTTAAAAAACTTTTTTTTTTTTTCCCAAAACAGAACTTGAACTCCTCTAAATAACTACCTACTGCTGAGAAGACTGAGTATCTCTTGGGTTCTGGGCTATCAGCTTTGATCTCACCTGTGATACTGCAGCAAGAAGGGTCATTAAGCAGAGAGCCATTCCAAAAGCATTTATATTGCTATTTCCAATTTCTTATTTGGACCTGAATCCCGTGCTGTTGATGAAAATGGAGCTGCACAGGGACAGAATTTTGTTCTAGGCAGCAAGTTTCTCCAGCAGAATACTATGGGAAACTGCGTCAAAGGTGTTACTAAACTCCACGTAGGCTACATGAATGGCCTTTCCCTTGCCCATATTGTCATGATTGAAGTGTCTTGAGCATATAATGGAAGCAATGCATGTTGGATAGTACAAGGTTCTTTCGGACAAGCTTGGATGTAAACAGTGAGTCTAAAATCAGGCACTAGTTCCTGTGAGAGGCAAGAAGGTCTGGCTGAGTGGACAGAGCATGGGCCTCAGAGAGAGTAACCCCTTATGTTTTCATTTGAGTTTTACCTATAACTTGCTGAGTGCCTTCCAGCAAGTCACTTTTACCCCCCTGTCTTGATTTTTCCATTTATAAAATGGAAATAATAATACTTACCTACCCTACAGGGTGTTGTGAGGATTAATTAGTTGTTGGTACAGCACTTAAAAGATGTAAATAGCCATATAAATGCTGGATATTATCATTATAATGAGAAGCACACAGCACTGTAAGAAAAGAAATGGTCTCAAAATAGGTTGCATGTGCCATTATGACCCCCCAGAAGAATAGCTTCTGGGTTTATTTGAAACATCAGCAAGCATCAGACTTCCAAATCTGTAGTTTGATGCTCTGTTGTAGATGTTAACTTTTTTTTTTTTCTTCCCAGTTATTTTTTTATAGCCAGTGCAAGTTAGATAAACAAGCCCAGGTAAACATATGTAGTGGTCCTGCTTGAATAAGCACTTACTTTTATGATGTTTATGTTAAATATATAAGGATCATTAGGAGGACAAGGTGACACAGTCAGTTATTTTAATAGCCTCGAGGCACTTCACCGTTGTCACCTGTTTTTGAATTCCAATTGGAAATGACCCAAATTATTTTAAAAGTGTGAAATTTGTGTACCTAAAGCTCCAATTCCAGAAAGCATTCAAAGACAGAGATGAAAATTATAGTGATCTGCACTTTGACAACACTTCCTTAATTTTATCGTGTAATTTAGAAACTAATCTGAAAAAAGACCAACTTCTCATGAGGGCTTGTCAGGGTTACTCTGATATACCAGAGTCACTGCTGCCAACAACCAGAGCTCTAGTAAGTGATCTCGGCAAGTCTAGTAGTGAACCTCTGTTTCTAGGAATGTTAAAATGCCCACCCAAGAGTAAAAATTCTGTCTTTATAACTCATTGTACAAAGTAGGACTTTCACCATTGTCATTGAAGTCACTGTGTCAGATCTGATTTCTTTTTTCCCCCCTATATGAAATGGGAAAAAAAAAATGCTGCTCATAGATTTCTGTTTAATAGTGTTTGCCAGACAAAGTAAATTTTTCACAGCACAAGTTCTATAGCTCAAGAGTCCTATTCACTCAGCATTTATTTTATAGGTCTTTTATCCACCCTTTCTGGCTTAAAAAAAAAAAAAAAAAAAAAAAGAGAGGGAGAGGGAGAGAGAGAAAACAGGGAATTCACACACTTAAAGTAAGCTTTGCATCAAAACTGTCTTCTAGGGTTTTTTCTGTAGTGTTAATGAAATCCGAAGAAGAGATTCATAATGATCTTCAGACACAGAACTCATAAAATGAGTATTAACAGCTAAAAAAAAGAGAAGTATTTCCCACTCCAGCAGAAAAAAAAAAGAAATAAATTACTTCCCTTTCAGTAAATGTGAGTCCTGTCAGGTAATATTTTATAGGTAAGTGTGATCTAATGGTATAAACACAGGTTTGAAAGCTAAAACTATATGCATTCTAATTCTGCTTATAACGCTGATTTTGTCTGTGGCTCTGCGCAAATTGCTTAGCTCTCCTTCTGAATTCTCAACACACAGCATAGAGATAGTTTTCTGTACAGTACATCATGAAGTTACTATAAGTTAGTTATGTCTGTAAAGATTCTTGAGGAGAAGAAGTTGGATTCCTGGTGAACAATGGGTGAAGTTTTGTCTCAGAATATTTAGTAAGATTTCAGGTACTGTTCGTATAAGGTTACAGTGCCTGAATCTCCACAGCCAACCTGAAAAATTTAAGGGCATTGTTTTTTTCATAGTTCTTATGTACTACTTTATTTTCAATTGTAGGTGAACAAGGAAATTCAGAATAGGTCCAGCTTTGAAATTCCCAGTGTGGACTAAGGACTGTCATTAACTAGTTTTATCAAAGCTAAGACAAAGTGAAGACTTAAAATATTTTGATTTCACATTCAACTATTTAGAAAAATAGGTTTTAATTTTTATATTCTCTTTGACAAGTATCACTACAATTTACAGAGTCACAAACCAAACCAAATGGTGTGCAATGTTCACTTCACTTTGTCAGGAAACATTTATGCCATTTACAAGCCATCCTATGTACAGCCACCAGCTCAGTTTGCCACGAAACATAGTGCTGGTAGGTGGGTATTTAAAGAGTTTAGTGAGAGAAAGAAATACAAAGAGGCTTTCCTCAGAACACCCGAAGTTGGGCTGGAAGTGGTTGTTGTCATCCTCTAGTTGTGTTTAATATGAAGTGTTTCAGGAAAAGAGAGGTCTCTGTGCCAAATAGATAACCCTTCCATGGGATGCAAGAGCAAATGCCACTCAGTGTTGCTATTGCTGTGGGAGATGCAGTCCCCTTCACCTTTCTGTTAAATCTGTGCCTGGTAAAATGTGTTTTATTGTAGCATTATTTGTGTTTTCTGCTCTTACGTATGCTTGCTAGCCACATAAATGTCTAATGTTTTTAATTTAGCTAAGTTGTTAGCAGGGATATCTTGTGGTAGAAAGTCCTGTAGTCTATTTGTTCACTGTAAAAAATGTTATCTGTTTTGATTTTGCTACTGTCTGATTTAATTAATTACATAATTAAGTTCTTGAACAAAGCAAGCTGAAAAGTTTATTCTTCTGCATGCTTTTATGTGACTT
This sequence comes from Mesitornis unicolor, assembly GCF_000695765.1. Taxonomy (NCBI): domain Eukaryota; kingdom Metazoa; phylum Chordata; class Aves; order Mesitornithiformes; family Mesitornithidae; genus Mesitornis; species Mesitornis unicolor. The sequence goes on from NW_010156361.1 coordinate 67,598, forward strand.
TGCCATGACTTACCAACACAGGAGAATTAATACCCAAACAGTGCTCAGCTTCATTATATGATTCAGTAGAACCAGGTAACACAGAGGATCCTGCTATGTCTCTGCTACAGTTTCTGCCTGCAAACAATTTTGAATTTCTGTGAAAAAAGAAGTTTAGTTTTCACAGAATCACAGAACGTTAGG
>NW_010156362.1:0-436 GCF_000695765.1 Mesitornis unicolor
GCTCTTCTCCCCTATCCAGTGTCACTGTTTTCAGAGCACCCTCATCCTTGTCTGTGGGAGGCCCAGAACAACCCTCCTGAGAACATTTGACAACGTTCTTTTTCTAAACCATCTTCACATCACATCATCTGCAGCTTGACAACCAGATAGACTAGAGCAGGGAAGCATTGACAAAACATGCTCAGGAAAGCTGTGAGCTGCACAGAGAGGCCATTGATGTTTTGGGCCTGCAGGAATAATTAATTTCTAGTTGTCTTCTGAACGGTCCAAGAGGACCTGGAGAGGAGTGTCCTGCATCCAAGGCACTCTTCTGGAAGTGTGGGATATAGAGAAGGCTTTTGGTGTGGGAAGGAGTGGAGAAGTGCTGGTGAAGCTGGACAGTGTCATTGTGCGCCCTCTCTCGAATCAAAGCCAAATGAATCAGGGGGTTTGCAAG
>NW_010156363.1:0-16497 GCF_000695765.1 Mesitornis unicolor
TGGGCTGCTGGCGGTGATGGCAGAAGGCACCGGGGAAGGTGTTAAGTCAAGCTGGGCGGCAAGCCCAGGGCCCTGGCATCTTTTTCACCCCGGAGCTTGTGTGGAGCCTGGCCAGGATGCGGGTTCACTCTAGGCTGAGGTTGTGCCTTGACACCACACAGGTCCCCCAGGCTGGCAGCTGCTGGGCCACTAGACTTGCCAAGGGTGATGAACCAAAAAGGGGTGAAGGTTTAGCAGTAAAGGCCCCTGTAAAGCAACAGGAGTTAGGTGATGTCTTACCAAACTATGCATTTTACGCCAGAAGAGCATGCCAGAAGAGCATAGTTGGCCCTGTTGAGAACAACAGCTGTGTGTGTCCCAGCAGGAAAGCTGAGGAATAAGCCTTTTCTTGGGTTTTACAGACAAGGACAACTTCCCATGGGGCCTTCTCCTGCCCCTGTGTTTCAGATTATTTTGAGACACTGCCTTTTCTTCTCGCCTTTTGCTGAATATTCTACCACTGTCCTAAAACAGACATTATTAAGACTTTGTATTTTGGTAATCGTTTAAGATAGTTCAAATTTGATACCAGTGCCTGCAATACCTTCATATAACAAGGTCACATGCCAACCAGTTCAGGCTAAATAGCAAGAGCTGGCCTCAAGCCCAGGTTAAGAGCACTATAACACTACTGCCAGCTGCAGGGATCCTTCCATATCCATTGCTGTTTTGTTCTCGGCTACTTTCCACTAAGAGAGAAGGATAAAACACAGTGCTGTTACTTCTTTTTTTTCCCTCCCCAGTGAAAGATAACTCCTAAATGTCATGAATGGATGCTGTGTTTGCTTTGGAGGAATATTTTCCAAAGGTTATTCCAAATGAGAAATTCACTGCTGTCACATGCTGCTCTCAGTTTGACTGTGTTGGTGAAGTAAAATGCAAAATTCTATTTCCCATATAATTCCCTGCATAGGATTACCACAGGGAAAAAAAATAAAGTATTTAAAACAAGATTCTCTGTGTACAAGTGATTGGCACCAGGAATTGGAGGCTAGGATAGAGAGCACAAACATACAATGCTGAAATGGGAGGGGTGTGTGGATGCATGACAAAAATTAGATGGAGGCAAGGAGGGAGTCTGAATATGACCAAAGCTGATGTGTATTTGGAAAGATTCACTTCCACACACTCCCAGCACAGGAATTCAGAGAAGTTTTTGTGTGTGTGAATTAAGTTCAAATGAATGCTGATCATGCAGCCAAAATCCTTTCCATTTGGAGATAAAAATTATATCTCACACTATGTTTTTAATAAGGTTTCACTGCTTAAAAAAATACAGGAGAAGTGAATGAATGAACCTTCAGAATGACTGAATCTTCAGTGACAGATTTCTGATGTCAGAGGGATGTTTAACATTTGATAACAAGATGCAACAGTAAGACATTGAATCTAAGATCGAAGCAAACCAGGAACCAGGGGGGAAATTTTTTAAAGGGCAGTCAAAATTTATTGTATTGTAATGTATGGGTGACAGATATGTGCAGGGACAGAACCATGTAGAAAGCAAACCTCCAGAAGGCAGGTCCATCAACTCATTGCTAAGATAGCTATTTATCTTCAAATAATATGAAATATTAATATGAAATATTATTAATATGAAATTCAAAGAATATTAAATTGAAGAAAGCATGAAAGAGAAGGGCTACTGAAAACTAAGCACTGTTTAAATTAATTGTCTCAATCAGTGTCAGCAGATATTTGCTCTAAAATAATTTGTACCTCAGAGATGTCAAGGGTGGAACCCACAAAACTCTCTTTAAAAATAGACTTACGGCACTCACAGATCGGAGCTACTCTGCTTAAGATAGTAGTAGTGGGCTTCTTCAGGCTTGAGGAGTCCAGCACTTGTCACTGCATCACAGCTACGCTTGCTGAGCGTATCAGATACAGCAACCAGAATAGTCCAGCGGTGCCAAGAAGCACAGCAGTCGTGCCCAAGAATGCAGACACGGAGACGAGGCGTGTTCACTGGCACCACAGGGCCGGAAGAGCAGACTATACTTTGTTACTGCACTGGTAGTCTTTTTGATACATACCAGTTTTAGAATACTAGACATTTTGTTTCTATCCTTATCCCAGTGAACACTTCCATTAGGACACAGATTGAAGAAGTAATGATGTGGTATTAGCACCAGTCCAAGGTTGGTTACATACTATCTGCTATTTCTGTCCGTATGGTGTCCCTCCGTGTAGGAGTTTGCTTTCATTAGGCAAGAGTATAAACCCTGCAGCACCTCCTGATTTAATTTTTCCAGGAATCTTTGCACTTCAGATGTGTCTATTTACACCTAGGTTGTCCTTTGTGTGTGTGTGTGTTCGTACAAAGTCAGTTTAGGTTGATAAAGGAAAAACACAGACAACTTGCTTGCTCTTTTTTAACATTTTTAGGCTGTTTACTTGGACAGAAATGTTGTTCAAAACCACAAAAGAATGACTTTGCACCAGGTTTTATGGTTTGAATACTGACCGATATTTGACAGTGGTGAAAGAAGTAGCTCTGCTTTGAAAGCCACCAATGCACAAGAGGCCTTTGCAAAAATTTCACTCACTAGTTGTTATATCTTCATGTGAATGCTGGCTTTCTTTTGCATGCATCACCTGCGCTTTGGTTGCTTTTTAAAGCTGTTTTTAAATGGTCATGGTGTCAGTTAATGAGCGAGTCATTTCAGTAAAACTTCAGTTCTGCCTGGCTGTGAAACTTCATCCAAAAGTTGAATTGAAAGTTTCTGAGGTTTAAGAAATTCAAATAAGTTTATTTCCTTAATTTCTTTTGCACTTCTGGGTTGGGAACAGAAGCAGAAGTGGAGAAAAGATATGAAAGTGTCTGTTTTTGCAAGATTTCCAGTGTCATTTTGCAGGCCAAAGAGATTCAGATAAGCTTGAGAAACAATAGATCTTCTGGAGTAATCTCCTAAGGTAAATAACAGAAGTGTTGTCTCTTGAACAAAGTCAACTTGATTAAACAAAATATGTGAAGCACAGGGGAAAACAACAGAAGCAGCACAACGGCAACATATCTGGAATTTACATATGAGATGTTTAATATTATTTCCAAATATATTACAACAAATCTTTCTTCAAAAAAAAATTACAAATTAAATACAACATTTAAAAATCATGACAAATTAAGGCTTTGCTGTGAATGTTTTCAGAAGTGGATTATTAAACAGGCTATCGCATTTAAAAAACTAACAAAAACCAAACCCATACTATTTTCCAGACTCAAGTGCAGATATTTTCATTTACCCGCAGTCCGGCTGCTTGGTATGACTGTGGATGGAGTGGGATGACTTCCCACTGAAGTCATCTGACAATGTTGACGTTACAGTGAAGAGAACTTTCATTTACTGATAGCAGGTTGGATGTTTAAAAAGATGCTCGAAAAGGTCTTTTCTTTCTCCTCTAGCTGAAAGTATAAGCCTCCAGCCTTCACGTGAAGTACTCCAGGGAGTTGCTGCAGCTTTTTTAGTCACACTAGGCATCCAGTTTTAAAGATACGTGGCAGAATTCTCTGTGCTGACCAGTTGCAAGTACTCCAGGGTACCTGATCGGTAGCTAGGTACTCGTGAAAGCTCCCGTGTCTTGAACCCTTCCTTTTCCCTCTTCTGAAGAATATTTGTTATCATCTCTGCTAAGTCGTCTTGCAACCGCTGCTGATTCTCCCTGAAAGTGACAGGATGGAAAAAAAAATCAGTGATTCACATGTTTTTAGTGATCTCCAGTGGTTTTTAACAATGTTTCTCTTCATGACATTCACACACTACTGGTGGAAAGTGTGGGCAAAAGAGATCTCAGGATTCACATGTGATTTTTCCAGATAGTACGGTTCACTGTCTCTGTACAGGTGATCTCTAGGTGTGTCATTATCAGCCTTAAAAAGATTCAGCATAATGTGCATGAAAAGGAAGACATATTAGATTAACTCAAAATCAGTATAGATTCTAGCTCTCAACACCATTACTGGTGCCAGCATTTCCACTGCTCAACTTCATGTGGCCTTGAGTAACAGAGTTGCCACTTTTTCATAAATTTCTGCAGTGTGTCTGGCTTTTGATGGAGTATCCCACATATGACAATTTTAAGTGGTAATTTTATCAGTCACAGCCTGTATGAGGAAGTGAAAACAAAAACATCACTGACCACAGTAATCCAGCTCAAGAGCTACTTTCAGTAGTTGAATTCCAGAAGAAACACCAATTCAGTAATTCTTATAGTCTCAACTGATCATATTAATTCAAAAAAGGAGTTCTGAGTTTACAAAAGAGTAATTTTCTGCTCAGCCCAGAGGCAAGCACTTGTACTTTATATAATATAACAATATAATTTTATATAATATAACAATAAAAATTGTTATTTCAAAGCAGATAGCAGCAAATTCCCACTTAGTAAAGATCAGTACACAGGAGTTTAGAGCAGGAAGTGAAGAACTCCCAGATTTAGTGAATTTGTAGGAAATAACGCAGTACTCATATGCAGAATACACATTAAATAAATGCAACCAGTTATCCTGACTTCAATTTTGCATAGTTTCTCAAAAACAAGACTTCTACTATTACTATATTTTATTTAATACTAATGCAAAAAGATAGCTCTGTTCCAGGACATCAACGTTGTAATTCTTCTTGATAACTTCTCTCTTATGTGTTAGAAAGGAACCTTTTATTCAATTTTTAAAGACTCTATGCCAATGCAATACTGCAGTAACTTTGTCTGCCTCTTCTATCAGAATACTGCTAAAAATTCTCAAGTTCCATTCCTCCTCCAAATTCCTCCACAAGACTTCCCAGGCATAATGTGGTATTACAGAGAGCTGCACATTCAGTCACAGTTATCCTCTCACTGTACTGCCACACACAGATGCCGTTAGGTCTAAAGTTTTGGGAATATTAATGTTTTTCATTTTTCTGTCCATCTTTTGCACTTACCACATCAGCAACCTGTCCTTGAAGTCTTATTTCCCTTCCAAAGAAATTAACCTGTTAAGTGCTTATATATAAAAATAACCTTTGGCACACATACAGCCCCATGTCATAAATATTTACATGTTTATATGCACATACACTGCTAAGCCTCTAACTACTGAAGGCAAGTTGAGTGGTATAAAAAAACCACAACAAGTTCCAGGGAGGAACAGTAAAGGCTAAGCACAAAGACTTGGAATTTCCCTTCCCTTTTCACATATAAAAACCATCTTACACAGAAGGAGGTGTTGGGAGATTGTATTTCTTGTCCTCAGTACCAGTCAACCAATAGGTAATCTCTGTTCCTCTGCCCTAAATATGTATGACAAAGAAGAGAAAACACAATTTAGGGATTAGAATGCAATTTCCTGTAGCTAATTTACTTAAATAATACTGAATTGCACATTGCTGTTTTTGCCTTCGCTTGTTTTCAATAACTAAAGCTCACAGCGAAGGATTAAAAGTCAGATGTAACAAGAAGAATGATGGGAGGAGATGCAGCTGCACATCCGCTCCCTTGTTCCATGACCTGAAACACAGGCCATGGACAAGATGAGCTGTGCCGCTGGCCATCAGCTCCCACATATCGACATCTGCCAAGTGTAATAGACTGAAATAAATGGATTGATAGGTAGACAAATATCAGAGCATGAGCAAATTAACAACAGATTCAGCTTCCTTTCCATCAGAATAATTCACTCCACAATTTTCTGTTACAAATGGTGTGTTTGTTTTATTCTCCACATCGTTATGTTGTTTTAATTTATGACTTGGGGAGCTCTTCATTTCCTGCATTGTCTTTATAGAAATGTCTTCAACCACTAAAGACTGTGATACCAATTGATCTGTGACCCTTGTTCCCCAGCAGTTAATTAAGCTGCAAGGTACCCTCAGCTGTACCATACTTTTATACTGTCTCTCTTCTCTGTGTTCATGTGTGTGTACGGTAAAGGTTACCTTCAAGTACGTTTCTCCTCTCACTTCATACTGGAATTGGCAGTCTGTTCTTTTCAGGATGTTAATAGTGGAACCACTTACATGAATCCTTAAAGCTAAAAAATAATGACACACTGAAAGCTCAATCTGTAAATGCAGCATATAATCATATTAAGTATATGAGAAAACCAGTGCTATAGCAGAAGCTGCTCCAATTATTATAAACATAAATTCTGAAAGTCAAACTAAATGAGAGCCAATTACTGACTCCACTACATAGCACTGTATCTAGGGAGGAATAGCTGGTACAGCCATTGATCTGAAATACAAGTGACTGTGGTATCTGTAGTATTTAAATGCCAAAAGGGAAAAGAATAATTGGGAGTGTCCTATACAGAGAATAGTCATGTGAAGACAGTGGGCAGAAGGAAGACAAACTGGCTTTTGGCACAGTTCTGTAATGGTGAAGCTGAAGGCATAATTGCTTCAACTTAAAATACACAGTCAGCATATTTACACAACAGAGCTGTAGTACAATTCTAGGTCGAACTGAAAATCTACCATTCACAGAGTAAAATTAAATCCCAGACACATAAGTATCATATCTTCCAGAGGAACTCAGCCAGAGAACCAGCCTACGTACTTCCCATTACCAGCACTGAAGCATGAACAAGGAACAATTCTTCATTGCCCAGCAGGAGAGTGAAACAACTGGCAATCAAAAGAAATAGGGCTTCTTAGTCTTTAAAACTTCTGCAAGCTGATAAGATGTTGTTCTCAGCTGAAAACAGACACTTCAGTCGCAAACTAACCAAGAGCCTTTGGTCCTGTTACAGTGACAGCTAAAATTAAATCCTTACGCAAGCCTGTGGATTCCATCCGTGAAGCTGTGTTCACTGTATCTCCAAACAAACAGTAACGAGGCATTTTTATTCCAACCACACCAGCCGCACATGGACCTAGAAAGGGGATGCAGAGAATGAAAAAGAGGTGGATCAAGGCACTATTTGTTTGGAAGGTGTCTCACTCTTGCAGAGCAGCACAGTACCTGTTGGAGCTCTGCATTCCTCACTGGTGACAGTACTCTGTACCTCACTTCCCAAAGTACCTGATGGTCTCCCCTTACACTTCAAACCAAGCCTCTTTTCGTCTTGCAACATCCCATAAGAGCATAAAAAGGACATGGATGCACACTGTTAACTGTATTTAGTGACAATTTTTGTGCAGAAAAAAGTACTGTTGCTATCTGTCAGTTTTGGAAGCAAGAGGAGAAGAAAATAAGCTTCATTATGGAGGGGTGCATAGTGGTGCCTCAAAGGGTTTCCCAGTGTATCAGTCGCTTTCACTGATATGTTCCTCCCCTGGCAGCTGGTGTTCAAGTGGTTGTTGAAACAAAAATGAAAAGATTCAATTTCCCCAAGTACTTGGGAGCTATCTGCTTGAGCTATCTGCAGTTCCCCTTTGAGAAAAAATATTTGTATGGATTAATTAAAACAAGACTTCCCACATAGGCTTGTCAGAACTTTTGACTCCAAAAGCATAAAATACAAGCCTGCATTTAGTGGTGAGACAAGTGTATCTGGCTATGGCTGATCTCTACTTTGGTCAGGAAGGAGCAATCTGCGAAGGCTTATTTGATACATCTGGCTTAATTATATCAGGAATGATGGTGGTTGGCCTTCCTAGCTATTGATTTAAGCTATGAATGAGTGAGTATGGGCTATTTCACTACAGGGGAGCAAACCAGTGACTTATTTACTTCTGTTGCTCTTCCTCCAGTACATAGTTTTCAACCTTATTCTTCATGAGAGGAGCAGTTGCGTATGATGTACTACCAGATCTCCTATGGATGTCTATTCTGTTCAAAAACAAGGCAACATCATTGTCACTTTTGACCTAACACTACTGTGTACCAGAGTGAATTCCAATGCGGATCCAAACAGGCAGACCCGGCAGGTGTCTCAGTTCAAAAGATCCCATGAAGCTGAGGATGTCCAGAGCCATCATGGAGATGTCTACCGCATGCCGGTTCCCATTCCTGTTTGGTAAACCACTCACCACCATGTAAGCATCACCAATGGTCTCCACCTGTGGGAACAAAATTAGAACTCACTACCTCCAGACACAGCAAAACATATTTAGTTAAAAGCAGAAAGGTTTTATCAGATCCTCTTGTTCATGATTAAACATTTCTTCTCTGGACAGCAGGATGTATTAGTTTAAGGTAGCTGATACCTTTATTTTTTATACATGAGTATTTATAACTGTACCCAGCATTCCAGTTAATGAATCTGTATTCACCTAGTATAGAAAATTTGGTAAAAACAGACACACCAAAAGCATGTTGAAATGAGGTGTTGGCCTTTTTTTCTCTCTTTTGTCTTTGCTTAGAAGGCAGTTTCTCAAATCCACCACATCATCCAATTTGATTTCTGTGTCCCCTGGTCATTAACTGAGCAAAAGTGTGGAGCTAATCACCTTGTAAACATCATGATGATCAAGAATGTGGTCAAAGTTCTTGTAGATATCATTCAGCATATCTACCACCTCCATGGGGGTGCTGTATTTGCAGAGTGTGGTGAAGCCAACGATGTCACTGAAGTAGATAGTGACTTCTTCAAATAGCTCTGGCTCTACCAGGCCAGTCTCCTTCAAAGACTTTACTACTGGCCTGCGGAAATAGAGAATGCAGGAAGACAGATGAGTACCCTGTGTTTAATATTAAAGGTATTTTTTCATGCAACCCAACCACATCATTACTTTCTGTGTAAGAAAACATCAAATAGTTTTCTGAAAACTGCCACCGTAATCGCATTTTAGATGCTCATAATGCCTTTCAGCCAGGGACCTCAAAGCACTTACTAGTGCTAATTAATGTGCTACAGCCTTACAAAAGCAAAGTGTGTTAATAGGCATGAGGAAACTAAGGCACAGAAAACTGAGCTTCGTGGCTAAGGTCTGAAATAGTGATACTAAGTCAAATTTAAAACTGAAATTCTGAAACTTCTGACATGTAGACCTACATTCTACCCACACAACAATTAAGAACAGACTTACTTTTCTGTTTTCCCAGCACATTTCATCCTGATAATTACATCACCTCATCCTGATTTCAGATGAGATATATTCTGATAATTTTATGGAACAAAAATTCAATACCATGCCAGTCTATCTATTCAGAGAGACCTTAATTTTCTTGTGTTTCTAAATCCAGGAAAATATCTGTTCCTAGTGGAGATATTAGAAGAGAATAACTAAAAGAGACCCACAGTGCTGTGTTCCATCTATAATGAGACAATAATAGAGTGGTAGGAACAACAAAGAGTGGAAGGAAACATGGATTCCTTGTCGCATGAGTCTACATAGCCAGATAATTTCAAATTTTCCCCAAAAGTGGATTGAACAGGTTTGGAGGGTTTTTTTTTGTTGTTGAGTGATTAAATCAATACTCTGATGACTTAAATACCCTTGAAACTAGTAATGACATATCAGGATAGTTTTACTATTCCAAATGTATGCAATACTAAAATTACTGATATTACCAATATTATAATGACAATAATACTTGTCTTATACCACACTCTGAAGCATTCATCTGGCCCAGTATGGCCCAGCCCACCTTAGCTCCTCTATTGCATTGCTAAACCCCAGGCTGAAGATGAACTGCATTCTTCCTCCCCTGCTGGAGACACTCCTTCTACTTAGCAAGGTGCTGGAGCAGAACAGAGCTCTGTGATGTGGGACCACAGTAGATCTATGTGCTCCCAGGAAGGCAGTGAAAAAAGAGGTTTGTGCTGGAAAGGGGAATCCTGTGAATGAAGAGAAGTTGAGGAAGATAACAGGTCCCAGTACCACCTTGGCATGAAACTCCACCATAGGGCGGAGACCTCAAGGACAGCTGCTTCTTCTTTCTTCCCTAGCAGGGTGAGATTAAAGGTGGAGGAAATATAAGATTAATATTAATCCCAATCCCCACTCTCCAAGAATCAGGTAATATACATAAATAAAATGCCAATGAAAATCCTCCTGGCCAGTTACCTTGGAAGTAACATGAAATTAAGCCTGTCTGCTCTGTCTCGCTCTGCTTTGTATAGCTCTGTCCTTTCCTCCACCAGGTGCTCCAGGTTCCGGGAATACAGCTGTAGACGCCTGATCAGGGTATCCATGTAGCTTTCATTGCTCTGGCCATGGTAGTTACTGTGAATAACAGAAATATACAGGAGTCAACAAGAAAGATTGATGGAAGCATATTGTTGAGAGGCGAAAAAGAGGCAAAAAAGGAGCAAAGGAAAACCTCTCCATTGTTTGACTTCCATGTAGTCAGAATGCAAAGTGCCTCAAGTGCGTCATTCTTTTTCTTGCTTGGAGGGCTTCTGTATATGAATTGAAAGTCTGTGATTCACACTTGTCACTTGAAGCTGGCAATTCTTAAAGCACTCTTAAATCACCTAGCCCTGCTAATATTGTCATCTCCAGGTTACCTTGGGTAATCCATGAACGTTCATTTGTAAAAAGTAACTGACAAGCTCAAACCCTGAGAAGCAGAAGATAGTAGGCAGAAAATTGCAGAAAATTGCATATAACCTTTAGATGGGGACTTCAGCCAGAAGGATTAAGACAGATTAATTTGGAACTGCCTGTGTAGAAGACAGAACAATTCAATGGAACAATTAGCAGTTCCTGGGATAGTTTTGCTCACAAGATCCTGCAGACTCCGGCATACTAATTTCTGGAAGCAGAAGTATGGTAACATCAGCCATTCATAACTCCTGCTTGTCTGGGCAGCCTGCACTGGCCAAAGCAGTCTGAAAGTAAATGGGGCCAGGTTGACTGGAAGAGTCAGATTAGTATTGTACCCAACTGGACTTTAAAACTACTCATACTTTACACAAATCTTTATGTCAGGGATGCACCATCTTAGACCTTGCCATGAGGAGAACACTGTGTTGCATGTGGCAAGAGGCAACCTCTTTGCTTTTGTAGGATGGAGGCTTACGAGCTGAACCAGGAAGTCTTTCTATTTAGCCGCAGTAAAATTATTCAACTGATACACTCAGTTATGCATAGTACAGCTGCCCTTCTGTCTATGTAAAGTGTAAAATTATGTGAGCATTGTTGGAATTTGCTGATGAGGAGGGCTTTAAAACCTGGGGAGCTACTTCCCAAGAAAAGTGATTAAAAGCTCACAGTTTGGTCATCAAAATAATTAATTCAGAGCATACTCTGTAGAAAAATGCAGCATTGGCCAGGTAAAAGGCCTGTATAACCCCTGAGGGTTTATCCAGCTATGGCCCTTGTTATCCCACAAGTTTATACCAACAAAACCCTGTAATTAATACTTCTGGTGACTTGCAACCCAGCACTTCTAGTCAGCTTAATTTAGGACCATCCAAACTAATTTATGGCACAAACCAGCTCATCCAAACTTTCTAATCATCCTCCAAATATTTATGTGCATTCATTTCTCAAAACTTAGATGACATGAGTCACTATTCGACTCCTGACTATAGAGACAGGGGGTGAATTATCTGAATGGTTTAAATCTCTAATTATCCAACTCACTACTTTCACAATGTACCAATTTGGGGTATGGTGATCATCTTACCCTCGCTCAGCTAATACAGGCATAGATGCTCATGTACACATATGTGTACATATGCACGTGATTGCCTAATTTTCTGCCAAAGAATAAAAGAGGATCTAAGTAGGCACACTCAGTTTTTCCACTGACGGAATCATAATCACATCAGCTTATGTACTTGAAAGTATGAGCTTTCTAACACTTAGGAGGAGTTTAGAGCATGTTAAAAAACAGAACCCCTGCTGCTCACCTGAATATTCTAGCCAGAGTACTTTCAATTTTCTTAAAGTCAGGCCTTTTGTCTGGATCTTCCTCCCAGCAGCTCTTCACTAGTGTATACACCTTCAAACAAAAATTTAAGGAAAGTCCATTTGAGTAATGGATATAGAAGGAAAATGATGCTAAACAGCACTAGTGCATCAGGGAATTTCCGGTTACTCTTGACCGGTAACATATTAAAATGTGTGACTAACTGTTTTGAATCTATGGTTAGGACATTCATTGCAGGGATCTTAAACTTAACTCTGTGGTGACTAGTGACATGATCTTAACTTGAATTTCCATTACTTAAAGAAAGGCAAGAAAATGGATCCAGTCTTGCAGCTGGTGCCAGATATAGTTATTGACATGGAGATAAATGCCATGGCAATTATATTTCCAATATCTTGAGTTTGGGATTTTTCTGAAGCTGGTGATTCAGCCAAAAGGATCCATTGCTGAATATGTGGGTGTCTACAATACATTTTCACCCAAGGAACAAGCCTTTGAGGCTATGTAATCAGTGGAGAAAGGTATATTTGAGGTGTGATTTATCTCATCTTAATGATATCTAAAATAGGTCAGAATAGTGGCACCATATAAGTGTCTATTTCTTTCCAGTGAAATAATTTTTAGGGCTTGTATTTAATTTCACTGAGAACAACTATAGAAAACCATTTTTTCCCATGAGGTTAGGGCATTTGGCATAAAATGTGCATAACTTTCATCCTCCCCTGATCATGAGCTCTAGCTTGGCCAAGACTTCCACCCTTCACCCAGAAAATGGCTTAGTTAATTATTAGCTTACTTCCATCTCTCTTTCTCCCACTGTTTCCAAGGACAGGTCTGGTCGGAAAGGCTTCACTCCTTTGCTGCTCTCTACTCTGTAAAGTTTCTCTAACACAGGAAAAAAGATGCAAAGGTTAAACAAAAAAATGTAAGAAGAGCAATCCTTGTAGATAGGGTCCTGTGATGTTATGAGTTACTGTACAAACAGAAGCCTTAAAGACAGTTCCCACATTTTGGTGTGAATTTCAACTTTGAAGCTTTTCTAAATATATGGCACAAGATCAAAACAGACTGGCTTGAGGGCCCCTGAGAGCAAAATGAATGGGAATGTACATGAGTATTTATTGGTCACGGTAGACATGGTTATGGCATCTTCCCAAATGAACGTTAGGCATTATTAGTGTGCCTCTCAGCATGAAGTATAGCTATAGTAAAAAACAATGTGAAAAGCTCATTGTCACTTGATCAAAAGTGTGGAGACATACAACTCTCATCTGAGCAGTTCAAATCACCCTGCAGATGCTCAGCTTCCTTAAAACTAGGGTATTAATGTATATGGTTTAAAAACATTGCATTTGTTAGCTCCTTTGTACTTTTATTAATGAAATCCATTCTGTGAAAGTTATTTGGATTCTGAACATATCAGAATGCAGGCTGCGTTTGCACAACTCAATTTAAGCACAGTTAGTGAGAGCTAAAGCAAAAATATCTCTCTCCATCCTTCTCCTCCAGACCTCAAGAGTTCCAGGGGAAGGGAGTTAAAAAAGAGAAACAATTTTTTGCCTCTGAAGGAGAGAAAGAGAAACAGAAAGGGGTCCATGAACAAGCAAGAAACACATTTATTAATAATGTCTGATTGTATTTGGGAGACAATTTTACTGAAGGAAGCATATAAAGAGATGAGGAAGGTTTGTAATAATGATGGTATGTACAAATCTAGAGCAGCTAAGGATGCCTAAGCATTCCCAGTGTGCATGATCACCCTAAAAAGATGCAGTAACTTCCAGCTTTGAGGTACAGAAATTGCAGGCCAGCGAAGGAGCAGGAGACTTGAGTCTCCCAAATGACGTGGAGTGAAGAGACTGCTAAGAAGTCTTCTGTGGGCTAGAAGACGGAAGAATCTGGGTAAGTCTCACATATGCAAAAGGAATGTGTTGGATTTCCATGCTGCACACACACCTGAGAGTGGAAGTAGCAGCAACACTGCAATTAGCCAGTGGCAGAAAGTAGTGGAAGAAGGAGGCAGCTTGCATTGAGTGTTGGTATGTGATAAGATTTCAGAGTCTTGAGCAGTGAATGAGGTGTTTCTGCAGAAGAGTGGAGCAACCAGCTGGTTTGACAGCTGTCTCTCAGAGAAGTCAGTGAAGAGGACTATGACCTAGTTACTTCTATATATTATAAATCCAGTTCTGTATGCCCATCATCTTTGTGGGACTTCTTTTCTCTCATTAGTAGGAAGATTATTGTATGCTAAGTTGAATTATATATTTTTTCAGGTTGAAAAAACTGTCTTACTGAGTACCTGGAGGATGAGTTTAATTTTCCTAAGTTAGTGGATGGAGGGTAGGTGCAGGGTTTTTTAAACAGTTCCTAAAATCTGAACACAGTCCTTGCTGCTGCCAATGAAGTCCTGGAGAAGCAGTTATATCAGTTGTCCTGAAATATCAATATCATGTCTTCTAACTTGCAGAGATTAACTTCTGACAGCCCAGCCATTGAAAGATTTTCTGCAGGAGACTCCAAAATAAAATTAATCCGCAACAGGAACATTTCTTTGCCCATTATAATTGACTCTAATTTGGCATTCTTTTACCTCTTTTTATCTTAGAAATTTGTAAATTAATGCTCAATCCAAGTTTGAGCTACTCTCTTCCAAAGTTACATCGTGTCATAAACAAAATTCAAAGGTGTTTTGAATAAGTACGGTCCACTCTCCTGCTGCCTCATCTTGACTAATGAATGAATCCAGATATTTAAATGAGGAGCCACTTCAGCAATATACAGTAACACTCATTCCTTTCTGTTTACATGAAATTTGATGAACTGCTGAAACTGGGCTGAACACATTTACTCAAATTGCATCATCAAAAATAAAGTGTAATACCAGAAGCCATTAGATCAGCAATATGCATCTTAGACATCCACTAATGTTCTTAAGGAAAAAGCCCTAGCGAGAAAGCAATCTCCTCACTGAATGCAAAACTTGAAACTTCAATTGGAGTTTACAGATCAGATTTTTTTAAGTTACACTGCATCCAGACTTACCAAGCAGGCTTCATGCCCAGTAAGTTTATTACTGTCTTAGTAAACATGCTGATATGTGTGACCACCTCCAGGAACAGCACCTAGAGGTGTTAAAAATTCTTTCAGTTGGGTGGATTAACCTAATGCTATTTGAAAGGGACAGTCTTTCTAAAATGACAAAATACAGTGTTAAGAAACAGGTCCAAGTTAAAATAAGGAACCAGATTATGACTATGACAGCCAGGGTCAAACACAGAGCAGTGTGGATGCCACCGTAACTCAGAAGAGCCCAGAAACACTGTGTCTCGGGTTAACTTAACAGCCATAACACAGAAGACTGTAACTGCTGAACAAACAGTTAAAGAATGCACCTTGCTATGGATTTGCTTTGCAAGTCAAAATGAGCAAGGAAAAGCATTGCTCTTTCCTTTCTCCATCTATTTCGGTGATGTTTGCAACATCTTTGCATTCATGAGGATTGTGCCTGCCTTTTTCCAATTAAAAGGAACAGAAAGACTTTTATTTTCTCTACCTTATCTTAAGCAGGGAGTCCTGAAGAGTTTGCTTGAAGGGGAACAGGCATTTCTAATCTCTTTTAGGTCTACATTTATGTTAAAGAGTTGGTGATGTGAAATATTGTGTTTCCCCAAATATGAGCATAGATTTGCCATAGTATAGGATAATCAGAAGTTACTTTCAAATATAACTCAGGAAAAGAGCTATTAGGCTGTCCAGCTGCTGCTGTAGATGTTTTAACAGATATAACGTGGCTCTATCAGAATGACTCAGAGGTAAAAGCAACATCTAAACTTGTTGTTGGTAACCGTCACTAGGAAAATCCCAAACCCACACATGTTCTTATGTCAGTTCTAGTATATAATAATGCCTGGATTCTGGGAACTGGGTTTGGCTGGGCTGTTAGCCACTCAAAAACAATGTCACAAAGTGCACAAAAAAGAGGCATAATGGATACACTACAGAAGGAGATGCTTTTTCTGACAGAAGTTAAATTACTAAAGTTAATTTTGACAGGCTTGATAAAGTCTGAATTGCCAGTTTTTAAATGCCAATTCTTCTTGTGTCATGCTGCTGAGCTTTTGTTGTTCTCTGTTGACATTGCTGATTTACAATGCCTAATATGAGTGAATTATTATATGTTGTGCACAACTCATAATAGAAAACCCTTTGTGACCTTTAAATACTGCAGTAAGTCTGGACAGCATTGTATAATGTGAACTTCTGTAATGCTGTGGCCAAGGGCAGGAGGGAGGAAAAAGGGCAGGAAATCTCAATGCAATCTTTATTTACAGAAAGAAGGACACTTGCCCCCACAGATCCTTCAAATAGGCTCTTCATTCATCACACAGTGAAAGAAGCAGCAGTTCAAGAATGGGCCGGTTACAGCTACATCATCCCAGAAGGCTGCAATGGAGGAGGAATTTCTGGACTTACCTTTGCTGTTCCGGCAGTATCTAGTGTAAAAGGTCTCCCTGCGTAGGATGATTTCTTGGGCAATGATCCCGTAGCTGTACACATCACCCTTCTGAGATACATCAGCATGACGGAGGTGCTCAGGAGCTGTCCACAGATCTGAAGATCCAGATGACAACAGGGCATGACGTAAAGGGGAAAGGGAGAGAAGTAATTGAAAAAGAGTAATCCATTGGCATTAGTGATATTTCCTTTCAC
>NW_010156363.1:16528-21149 GCF_000695765.1 Mesitornis unicolor
TATCAAATCCAGAGCTCACTGGTACTGTTTATTTCCTACTTAAGCATTTTTCTTGAGAAGCTTACATCAACACAGGTTAGATAAACCTCTGATGTGGTAGTTTTCAATTGTCTGAGATTTGCTGACCCTACTATTTTCCACTGTAGATGCAGACCTTCACACCTCCAGAAAAGTTATGGTTATTGGCAATGAACTTGCTTTTCTTAGCTACCTTTCATGGGCTTCTTAGTAATAGCCTGTGCATCTGTATAAGACCGAGGAATGCCAGAGCTATAAAAAAAAAAGCTGAGCCATAAATTATTGAGCTGGATGTATGGAGTATGTTATACAATATGTCAGATGAGAAGACCGCAGTATTTCCCAGCAGCCTTGGTGTCATGAATCTGTTGAAATAATTCCCAAGTGCTTTTGAGCCTGACATAATATTACCTGTTCATGACCACTTTCTTTCTACAGAAACTATTGAACTGTATTACTAATGCAACAAGCACCACTGCATCTCAGAACCAGAATGCCGCTATGGTATGACAATTTGTTATGACTTGTTGGTGATATATCACAACAATGACCTGAAGACAGTGACCTTGAAGACAGTGTTATGATACCAGGCTGCAACATCCAGCCACAATAAATCTGTAGGTCCCTTGTGAAACAGTAAGTTTTCTTCAGGGAAGGACTTCTAGTAGCCAGAAATGTTGAGGCTGCTTGTCAAAGCATTTATCTTATGAGCAGTGAAAGAAGTTAAATGCATTACAATGTGATAATAATATAAATTTAAATATGAAATTTGTAAAATGGAGAATGAATAGAGCACTTACATTCTGTGCACTTACTCTTCTCATTACTACTCTTGAGCATGTTTGTGTCTGAATATAAACATTTTCTCTCAACCCAGTTGCAAACACAGCTTCTTCTCAGATCATGTACTACAGTTATGGCACAGTGCTGTGCTTTTATACCTCTGCTGTACGGATTCAGATGACATAATTTCAGATGGGCTTGTCTTTTCACTCAAAATCAAGTAAGAAGGAAAAGAAGAGTATAAAGGAGTGCTTTGTTTCACAGAAATGTCCTATGAGTATGAGATTAATATAAATTGTAAAGAAAAGCTGTTAAAACTATTCCAATCTGATTGAACATATATTGCTAGTTTCCTACCTAAAGAATGAAGAACATTAATGTTATCATTGCATATCCTTACAGATTTTTTTTTAAGATTATCAGAATCACAAGTGTTAATGTTTAAATTAAAACACAGAGCACTGTGGTAACATGTGCATCTGATCAATGACAACGTAACGTGGCACGTAACTGCTTTTTTTCTTCACATAAGTTCAGCATTACTGCTGAAGAGAGCTGTCTGCATGAAGGCCTTAGATGCTGAAAATGTCTCCTGTATTTCTGCCACATGTGAAATCTCCATTTTCTAAACTATAAAAAATAATCTTTCCTTTCCTTCTCACACTGCATAATTTCTTTCTCTACCTGCTAGTAATTCTTTCATTGTGTTATTTAAGACAGTGTTTTCAGATATAATTTGTATGATACATGAATCAAATTCATATTGTATGTTTTGTACTGTGTACAAGATGTAACTAGGCCCTACTGGACTATGAATATGACAAAATTGCATTGGGTTGGAAACCATGAAGACAGTCCAATTCGGGACTGTTTTTACCTTTCCTTGGAGGCAGGATTGAATTACAGCCAAAATCAGTGATCTTCACTACCATACGATTGTCTACTACACAGTTTGTGGATTTGAGTCGTCCATGGACTTCAGTCTTGCTTGAGTGCAGGTAAGACATCCCCTGTGGTTGATAAAAAAAAAGAGGAAGAAAGGAAGACTATGTGTGAGATACTCAGCTGTTACCAGACTCAACAAGAGTGTGAAGCATTAGTGTAATATCTGTCCAAGTAATTAAATGTCCTTCATCAGCAATGGATACGCAGTTTCATGTGGCTGATGCAGTTTCAGTTCTATTTCCTGAGATTCAGACTCTTGGCTCACAACACACATAGACATACAAAAGTGCATAGTTTGTCCTTGTTTACTCATCACCTCTGAATTTACCTCGTTTAGCCTAAGACATCTGAACACCATGCCATACATGAGAAGGGGCCAGCACTGAGGCACGGCAGGAAAAGAACATTAGTAAGTGGGCGTAAACTGAAGAAGGGAGTAGGTATGCTAATTTGCACCCTCTTGCTATTATTTATTCTGTTTCATCTCTCTCTTCTGAACTACTTAAGTTCACACGTACTTAGAGTCTTCTGCTGGTTGTTTTTCTCCTTTCTGTAGCTCAGTATATGAAGTACAGTCTATATTCTGATATACCAAAACAGGTATATCACATCTGTTTAGTTTCTTCTCTGAATGGTCTTTCACTTAGATTCTGACATGTATAGCACATCCTCTTGTATGAAAACTGGTAGAGAGACTTTAATCAGGGTTTTGTAGCTCATGGTCTTGAATATACTGTATGCCATGCTAGGTTTGCTCTCTTTTGGTGCCTGTATTTGGGAACAGACCAGCAAATGCTACAAGAGATCACTAAGATATAAGCTGAGTTTTGGGCACAGTAGATGTATGTCTGAGACACAAGCAGCCTGCAAGAGATGCAATCCCTGGAGAATGTTGTTGGACTGGTTATCCTGGACCTATCCAGACCATGCCAAAATTCACAGAGACTGTGTGCTCGTTATATCCAAGGAACACATTTCTTGATTAAGCAGCTTTTATCATGCAGCCCTGATGACACTATCCAGGATGTTTTGCATGCTTTTGGTCCTATTTCCTCCAGCTGTGCCTTCTTCCAGCACCTGCTTTCATCAGCCGGGAAATATACCCATTGCTACAGCAGAATTCCTAATCAGTTTCAATATCAAATGGCAGGCAAGGGTAATTTTTATTTCCTTATACCAGGGCTTCCTTGTTAACAGTTGCTGGAGGGAGAAGTCTTCTAGATGTACCTGATAAAATTTTCCTCTTTCCTTCCAGCTATCCTATGTACCTACCTGAAAACACAGAACCTGTTAAGAACCCACGATGTGATTTGCAAAATTTATAACGACTTTCCATGCAGTACTCCTAAATTCTTAAGGCATTCTTGTAATCTCTGCTCTGAAGCTTTAGTTCTGACTGAGAACCCTTTCTCTGACACAGTGCAAGAACAGTACAATCCCTTGCACAATATCCTGCAGCAGCCCATTATTTAATAAATAGTGTTGCAAAGACAGTGTATGCACTAGTAACTGCAAGGCTTGATGACTGCAATTCCTTCTTAGCAGACCTTTCAACAGAGCTCTCTGGTCACATGTAACCAAACCCATGTAGCTACAGGTGATGCCATCAGACCTAGAGACAATATAGATGGAAAAGAAAAAGGAAGAAAGGGACTAGTGAACATGGGGATTCTCTAGGAATAGTTGCTGCTTGGCTAGCTGTACCAGGGAGTAGAAATGATACAACCTCTCCTGTTCAGAAACACTGATGCAGCAGTTTCTCTGCCAGATGAAGAGCAGGCCAAGTACAAGGACTCTTTGGGCAACAGTAAAAGCAGGGTGTAGGAAAGTGGTGGTGTGGAGAGGGAGGAGCATGTCAAAAGGAAGGCAAAGGAGCTGAGGAGCTGGTCATAGGGATTTTAATAGCCTGGATAGTTGAGGCTGGGCTTGAAAAGGGCAGATGCTGGGATGAGAGTTGAAGGGCTATGAAGTGACTTAGGTAAAGCAAGAAGCCATTCAGGTAAAAATAGATGGGGTGCCTGGAGGTTGGGAATCTGTGGTTTGGGAAAAGCCATGCAAGAAGTTCATGGAAATGTCTAGGTCCCAGAGGCTTCACCACAGCATCAGGTCAAGAAATAGGAGAGGCTGGCAAATCAGAGCACTGGAACAGACTGCCCAGAGAGGTTATGGAGTCTTCTTCTTTGGAGACATTCAAAACCCACCTGAATGCGTTCCTGTGTGACCTAGTTGAGGTGATTCTGCTCTGGTAGGGGGTTGTACTAGATGATCTTTCAAGGTCCCTTCCAACTCCTAACATTCTGTGATTCTGTGATCATCTAAATGACAGCAATTTTCCTGATATTCCTAGGTGTATACAAGTTTTCAGGAAGATTTTGTGAACTGTCTCTACTAACAATGGCTAATAATGCTCAGGAATCATTCCACAGAACAGATGTGGAGCATCACCCATCCTCAGACTCCATGTCCCATCCCGATTACCAATGGTACAGGGAATGACTGGTTGTGAAGTCTCATACTCAGTGCAGTCACTGGGTACTTGGGTGCTCCCTTCAAACGCACTGGGATTTCTCTCTCCTTCTCGTAAACACAGCCAGGACTAATCCCTATTTTCTTAGGAAATAACTGAAGGCGAACTGCAAAGGGTTAAAAAAAATAATGGTTTTTGATATGTTATAAGGGAAACTCCACTTATTTTTAAAATGGAACCTAATACTGAATGTTAACTGAACTTGAAAGTCATTAACAAGGCCAACAAACTGTGACAATTTGGATTAAGGGGCTTTAATAAAGAGCAAGATTTTCAATATCTCTTTAGGACAGACACAGTGGAGTCATTCATTGTGGAGACCAAATCTGAACTGATGAATGTAGGGAA